>NW_007252141.1:0-1455 GCF_000164805.1 Carlito syrichta
ATGGATTGAGCCTTTTATCATTATGTAGTGGCCTTCTGTATCTTTTTTGATTTCTAGTAGCTTGAAGGGTATTTTGTCTGAAATTAAGATCACTACTCCTCCTTTCTTTTGTATTAAACTCACCTGAAAGTTTGTTTCCCATCCTCTTACTTTGAGTCTGTGGGTGTCCTTTCTAGTGAGGTGAGTCTCTTGAAGGCAATAGATTGTTGCCTGATGATATTTTATCCATTTTGCCATTCTATGTCTTTTCAGTGGTTCATTTAGTCCATTCACATTTAAACTAATAATTGAAATGCAAGAGCCGATCCCTGTCATAAAGTTCTTACACAGTTTTTCCTGTTTGTTTGTTATCTTTCTTTGGTTTTTGGAGTTGGTTCATGTGTGTTTTTAATCTTTTGCCTGTACTCTTGTGAAGAATGCTGTTGTTCTTTTTTCTTTTTCTTCTGTGTTCAGTACTTTCTTAAGTGTTTCTTGTAGAGGTGGTCTGGTGGCAGCGTAGGTTCTTAGGGATTGGATGTCTGGAAAATATTTCAATTGTCCCTCACTAATGAAGTTTAGTTTGGCTGGATAAGTTATTCTTTCTTGAAATTGTTTCTCTTTTAGAACTTTGAAGATAGGGCTCCAGGCTCTCCTGGCCTGAAGGGTTTCTGTGGATAAATATACAGCTATTCTAATTTGTTTTCCCTGGTAGGTAGTCTGGCCTTTTACTCTTGCTGCCTTTAGGATTTTTTCTTTTATAGCTACTTTGTGTAGGCGAATTATTATTTGTCTGGGAGTTGGTCTTCTCATTTCTTGTCTTGCAGGGTTTCTCTGAATCTCTTGTGTTTGAATTTTTTCATCCTTGATGAGATGAAGGAAGTGTTTTTGAATGATTTCATGAAGTGTTTGTTCCAGTGTGGCTTCTGTTTCTCTGTCTGCCTCAGGAAGCCCCATTACTCTTAGGTTTGATCTCTTGAAGTGATCATTCATCTCTTGAAGGTTTTGTTCTGTCTTTTTGAGCTTCTTTTCTATGCTTTTGACAGTTTGGGTTAGTTCTGTGTTTTGGTCTTCGAGCTCTGAGATTCTTTCTTCTGCTTGGCTGATTCTGCTTTCCATACTTATTAGTCTGTTATTCATTTCCATCACAGTATTCTTTACTGCTGTCATTTCTGACATCAGCTCCTTCCTATTTTCCTCTTGTCTCTCCTCAAATCTTTTAATTCTCTCCATTAATGTCTTGATGTCTATGTTTGTTGCATGTAACCAGTCATTCTGGGGACTCTTCTTTGTTTGCGTTCCAGAATCTGTTTTCTCAGTGTCTGATTTCCCAGGGGTCTGTGTAAGATCTATATTCTTCTTTTGGTTTTTCTTCATTTGTGCAGTTTTTTCCCCTCCCTACTTTTTTCTTCCCTCCATGTCACCGTCTTCTTTAATTCTGTTATTCAGGGGTAAAGGGATTGGTTTTACTTCTGTTTG
>NW_007252141.1:1731-23750 GCF_000164805.1 Carlito syrichta
GTTGAAGAAAGGAGTGGAGAGATATAGGAGTAAGGTGGGAAACAAACGAGTGTGCCAACAAATAGAGAGAGAGGCCTATACTGAAACAGATAAAAACAATAGACCACAGCTACAGACGAACCAACTCTCATACAAAAAATAAAAATTAAACCTATAGTGATGTTAACATACAAGCTAACCAACCACCTTGTTAGTGGGCTGTTCCTCTATACAAAGATATGGTTTACAGAGAGAAGAAAAGAGAAGAAAAGGAAAAGGAAAAAATAAAACAGGGAACAATGCAGTAGGAATAGAATTAAGTCATTAAACTAATAGAATCAATGAAGCACACTCTGAGACATTTCGTTTAAATCCAATGTCCTTTCAGGTCTGATTTCTAGTTTTCTTTTCAAGCTGGTAAATTAGTTTGCAGTTAGGGTCAGTTGCCCCTGATCTGCTGTGAAGGACAGTTCAGATTACCCTCCGTTCAGCACTTTGGTCTATGTCTTTATCCAGTTTATTTCTCCTGTTTCGGTGTTGTTACGTTGAATCACCCGCAGGTGGTGCTATCTCCATTGCTTGACCCAGAGGGGGTGGGGCCGGACAGGAACAAGATGGCTGCCTGCCTCTGAGCAGGCAACAGGAGCCTCAAGCCCGGCAGGCAGGACAGTCTCGGACTCAGGAGAGGTGGCAGCGATCCCAGCAGATCTTCCCTGAAGGGGTTTGAAGTGGATTGCCTCAGGCCCAGGTGGTGTGATATGCTACCTGTCACAGAGGCTGCAGAAGCGGCGGCGATGGCAGCGGTGGCGGAGGGAGGGGCTGCGGCGACAGTGGCAGCGGCACTATTTGTGCCGCAGTAACTGTCCAGTCCATTGCGATGTCCCAGCGGTGGCAATGGCTGAGCTCTGTATGAAGAGCAGTTTGTGATGTTGGGGTCCCCAGCCCTCCGGGGCAAGAGTCAGAGACCCCCTGCAGATCTCCTTTGCAGAGGGCTTCAGAGACCGGGTTTCCCCGTTGCCATCTTGCCGCTTCTCCGTGTCTGTGTTTTTCCATTGATTTTTCCTCATTTGTGACAGGTCTATTTTTCTTCTCTATAATTCCATTACTCAGTGAGAGAGAGAGAAACATTCACTTCTGCTATTTTCTCCCCCATGTGGCAGGTTTCCATAATCACCCTCTCTCTCCTGCTACTAAACAAGTCAAACCAATTTTTAGCACTTGGTGCCTGGAACTGATGACTGGGAGAGGGTAGACTGACTCATCTTGGAATCACTCATCCCTCTTTTTCATCAGGCAGGACTTCAGCTCCTGTACTAGCCTGACACATGGTGGGAGATAGAATGCCTGGTTTCCTGCACCTACCATTGCCTTCTGGTCTCTTTACGCTGGTGCAGGTTGTATTATAGGCTATGTACTTACCCTCTGTCTCATTTGAGAAGAGGGACACTATTTTGTTTCTCCACTAGTTGCTGGTGGTAGGTGTGCCAGTCAGATTCACTCTGCAGGTGGACTTTTTCCCTGCCTGAGAACTGACCACCACAGTGGTGGCTGGCGGGCATGTTTTGTTCTCCATTTCACTTGGGCTCTGGTTGCTCCCCACTGTGTCCTGACCAAAACTCCTCCCATGTGGGACTGATGGCTCATGCATGGCTGGGCAGGGGGTGAAGTGACTCAAAACATCTTAGAATCACTCACCCCTCTCCTTCATTGAGCAGAGAGTCTGGCTTTGTCCAAGCCTGGAACAGGGCCAGGTTTGAGGCACCCAGAATCGCATACATGCATTGTTTTCTTGTCTCTGTGTGCTCAAAGAGGCCTCCTCTAGGTGTAAGGTGTATCACCCACCCAAAAATGTTCAGGGTGTCTCCATAAATTGGCAATTGCATCCTACTATTCATCTTACTAGGTGAAAGAGGTGCTGTTCTGCTGCTCCATGGTGGTCATTTTGAATCTTTGACTAAAAATGACATTTTATTTTATTATTTTAAAGATGAGAGATACAATTCAGGGTTAGGTATACAAATGTTCATTTGCATGGTACTCTTGTTGATGAGTACCATGCAAATGGTTTGACTGGTTTGGCTACTTTAGTAGAAGGAGAGATAACCTATAACTATGGAAACCTACCATCAGCAGGCACCCTTGTTGATAAGGTGGTGTGGCTCCCCCCAGTTTTCCACTACTGGCACTCCCAACTGCCCCTCTCCTGGCAGTTTCCCACTACTGCCAACACCTTTCTTATAGTATTATGATAATTGATCAAGGTCTGCTGAGGAGTGAGAATATATGTTACTCTGTACTTGTTTCTATGAGAGATCACTGAGTATGATAGACTAAATCCATCCAAGTTGCTGCAAAGTCCATATATTTGTCCTTCTTTATGGTTGTATAATATTCCATTGTGTATATGACCACATTTTTTTATCCAGTCCAGTTTTGATGGGCATCGTGGTTGGTTCCATTTTTGCTATTGTGAATAGCAGCAGTAAACATGTGCGTGCAGGTTTCTCTTTTGTAGAATGATTTGAGTTTCTCTGGGTATATTCCTGACAGAGAATTCCTGGGTCATATGGAAGTTCAATTTCTAGTTATTTCGGAAATTACCACACTGTCTTCCAAAGAGGGTGCCCTAGTTTGCATTCCCACCAGTAATGGAGAAGCATTTCTTTTTCTCTGAATCCTAGCCAGCATCTGTTGTTGTTTATTAATGATGGCCTTTCTTACTGGGGTTAGGTGGTATCTCAATGTGGTTTTGATTTGCATTTCTCTGATGATTAGTGAGGCTGAATATTTTTCATGTGTCTGTTGACTGCCCATATCTCTTCTTTTGATAAATGTCTGTTTATGTCTTTTGCCCACTCTTTAATAGGATTATTTGGGGTTTTTTTTCCTTTCTACATGTTTGTAGATCCTGGATGTTAGGTCTTTGATATAGATCCTGGATGTTAGGCCTTTGTCTGATATACAGTTGGCAAATACTTTTTCCCATTCTGTGGGCTGTCTTCTCACTCTCTTCATGGTTTCTTAAACAGACATAAATAAACTGATCTATGTTTATTGCAGCACTATTCACAACAGCCAAGATGTGGAATCAACTAAGTCCCATCAATGGATGAATGGTTAAAGAAAAATTGATTTATATACACAATGGATTAGTATTTGGTCATTAAAAAAAATGTTGCCAATTGCAGCAACATGGGTAAAATTAGTCAGGCACAGAAAGACAAATACTGCATGATCTCATTCATATGTGGAAATGTAAAAAGTGGCTTCTGTGGAGTAGAGTAGAAAAATGGCTACCAGAGGATGGGGAAGAGTAGGAAAGAGATGAAGACAGTGAGCAAATGGTCAGCACATAGAAAGCTTACAATTAAATAGGAGAGATATTATCTGGTGTTCTATTTCAAAGTAGGATGACTAGAGTTGACAATAATGCATATTTTAAAATAGCTAGAAGAGTGATTTTTGAATGCGCTGATCAGAAAGAAATGGTATATTTTTAAGGTGAAAATATGCTAATTACCTTGATTAGATCATCACGCAATTTATACATGTATCAAAACATCACATTGTACCCCATAAATATGCATGGTGACACATTATGTGTCAATTGTAAATGAAAAATAAACAAATAAATGATATCTACCTATGAAATTATGATAATGAAATAAAATATAGATATGAAGCACTTTGCATAGTGTTTGATACAAAGTAAACCTTCCAAAAATGCCAGCTTTTTAAAAATAATTGCAAAAGCATTTAAAATTTTGAAAACTGTGCTTATACTTTGACAAGTAAAATTTTATGTGTATTTGTGTTAAAAAAAATCATATGTCAATGGATATACTTTCAGAAAATAGCTTAATAAATAACTGTGTTAGTTTGAGACATCCCCCCCACCCCCAGACCTCAATTTTTGCAATGAGTCAAGAATTCAGATCACAGATTGGTTTTTCATTTTCTGAGAGCTAAGATATCAAAAGTTTGGATTATTTCTCCCCCTTTGTTAAAAATTTACAGGGAAAATAAGTTTGAAATGACACTGTCATTTTAACAATATAAATATTCCCATTCAGGGATATAGTATGTCCTTCTCTCTAAATCATTCAGATCTTGTTAAAAACAGTCCCTATGAAGTTATTATGGTATATTGCTATGATCTAAAAATGTGTATTCTTATAACTTAATGTGTAAATTTATAACTTTTTATTAATTGAAAAAGAAAGAAAGGTTCCTACCCTTCCAGGATGCTCTGGCTTATAGGTTGTTAGATAATGATCTACACTGTATAGTTAACTAAATGGTGAGCCTTTTGAAATTCATGAACCAGAGATAAAATTCATTTATCTGGAAAAATACTTGCACCTCTAATTTTTTATGGAATGCTAGTTTTGCCTAAGGATTTTAAAGTGCCAACTTTTGATATCTATTTATTGAAATAATTGGTTTATTGCACATTAATTCCCCTTTCTGTCTGGTTTAAATAACTTTTTTAGTTCATTTATTATGAAGCAACACATTCTATTTATTTATCTATCAGTTAATGTAACTTTAGATACAAATAATTTTCTCTTCAACTATCATAACTTTGAGGTTTGGATTTAAAAATAAAAAGTGATATAAATTACTCCATGTAAGATTTATACCTGTGTTTCCTATTTTTGAATTCATCACATTCATAAGAAGCAACCGTGGGTGTGATGACAGGAATTCTTATGACTGGGAAAGGAAATCATTCTTTGAGAGTTGATATTGTGCATGGGTTTGTTCTTTTCTCTTACTATATGGGAGATGGAGAGAGATTTCTGAACATTTGGGTCTGTGGAAAGGCATCCCTGTTACTTCTCTACATCTCAAGTTATGAATCATAAATTATGCATGTCCTAGGCCATTACAAAGGATCCTGGATTGAACTTTCTTTACTATTAAAGACATATGGGCTTACATTGTGTCTGCAGTGATATCTTCTCAGGGTGTTTGTGGAACAAACTGTACATGTTGAGTTTTATGTATTATTTAAATATTGTGAGGATAGTGACAAGGCCTTTCCAGTTATAGGACTTCATTTATTATAATAGCAACAGCAACCATCTCTTTCATTGAAAACTCATTTTCTGCTCTTCATGGTCATGAGTTTGTCATCATCTTTATTAATGCCTTTTTATTAAAGTCTTAAGTAATTGAGAACTGAAGTTGGTGAAGAGTCTCTGTATTTAATTAAACTAGTTGTTTTATGAGACAGAACTTAGAGTTAGACTGCTGTCTGGAGTCTTTAGGAATTCTTTTTAGATTTGAGAAAGGCAAAAATAGCCCAGGACATTTGTTTCTATTTTCTTGGGAGAGAGTATTTTGTCTTCTTAAAATTAATGAGATCCTTGAATTAAAGCTCCAAGCTTCTTTTTCATAGGCAAGACCATTTATGGAAAGCATTTCTTGCATTTGTATTATTTATCAAATTATATTTACGAAAAATATTTGGGTCTAATTATAGCCAGGACACTCAGAGATTTCATAGTCTCAAGCCAGCCATCAGCAATTTGAATGAGACCCAGATTAAGAGGTGTTAAAAATCACTAAAATATATTAGAAACCTGGTACTAGTTAACTCAGGTTTCCATGGTGACTTATATAATCAATGTCATATCAGTGTTGTTAGTCCAGCAGAGAGAGATAGTGCTCTTAGTAGAAATTAAAACACTTTTCACCAATGCCTATCCACCTCTTAAGAATTTATGCAAGCTTCAAGGAATGAATACAGGACGTAACCAAGAAACAAAAGAGTTTCCCTTTTCTGAAGTTGTCAAGCATAGTTAACTGCTATTCTGAAAGTAAATCATATATGCATAAGGCTATTTCCCAAGAGGATTGGCTTGTTTTATTATCTAAAGTTAAATGTTTTCATATGCCCCCTGAGATTCTGACTGACTCAGAAGCACATGTAAATGCATGTCAAAAATGTCTTATTTTTAGCATGAGGAGAGAACATACTATTCTTATTAATAGAAAAATCTAATTCTCTTTATCTGACAAAACAAAGATTCCAAGGAGATGTATTATTTGTAGCTTGAAAGAGTGCTCAATGTTTAGCCTTCTCAGGGCACCCTCAGTTCTCAGGCTGGCCTTAAGGACCAGAGAATCTACTTGTTCCCAGTCTCTGACCCAAGAGTTCATCTTACTAGGCTGCAGTGAATTGACCCCAGCCGATGTATTAGCATCCAAATATAATCTTGGGCAGACAGAAAAACTGATCTTCAAAGAAGATGGTCTCTACATATAAAAGGTAAAAATGAGTCAAGTAAAACGATACCAGTCACACAAGTCAACATTCCTGTCATTTCCATCCATCTCCAGTACCTCACCACATCACCTACCAAATGGAAAGATTTTATTCAGATGCAGCCACTGACTGAACCAAGAGCAAACACCTGGCTTGTGTGTATTCCTAGAGCAAAGAGCTGTGCCCACCCATAGCTGATGTTACTGGCTCAGATTTCATTTTGTAAACATTTGAAATAAGGGACACAGACACAGAGAAGTGGATAGTTGGGGCTGAGATCCCAGAGGAGCATGGGAGCTGGTGACCTTATTGGATCACACACTTGGCCAGAGTATGAGCAAGTGAAGGGAGCAGGTGGAGGGACACTTAGAGGGATCAGAAGTGGGGGACATTAACTATGTGAGGAGCAAGAGGGCTTTCAGCACTGCTGAAAGCTGTGTTTGCTGTTTGTCAGATATGGGAGACGCCCAATCCTTTCCACTTGACTTAATGTGGACAGTGTCTATATGTTTGCAACCAAAAAAGCCCCATCTGAATCAAAGATAAATACATCATTATGAAGTCCAAAGAAATTGGAGGGAAGGATCAATAAAAGCATCAGACTTTAGAAAAACAATCCTGTTTCCATATCTAAGTATAAGCTCTGGAATGCTTGCCAACAGAGTGGTCTCTTGAGATAAATTTAAACACCTAGGTCACAGTTTATCTTAAAATGAGAGAGGGGAAGGGATTGACTTGCATCAGATGTGAATTATTCTTGAATTTTAACATTCTTGAAATCTACTGAATTTGTTGAATTCCAACTGTCTGTTTTGGTAGGATATAATTACGTGTGTGTGTGTGTGTGTGTGTGTGTGTGTATGTGTGTGTGTGAGAGAGAGAGAGAGAGAGAGAAATTTCGAGAATAGAGAGAGGAAGACAAAGGGAGGGAGTGGTGGAGGACCAGAAATAGGGGCTTCTGAGTTAAATACTAATATGTAAGTACGTCAGTCAATTTTGTTGGTGGTTTTTTATTTTTGATGTTGCATATTTTTTATTTACCGTTGTATACTTAATGCCTAAGAAACTTTAAAAAGCATATTAGACATTCAATTTTTAATAATTTTGTAAATAAAAAAACAAATTAAGTCAGCATGCAAAAATACATGTAAATAGTGTCATCTGGTATGCATGCATGTGTTACAGTTCATTTAAATGTTTGGCTTTTGTTATTCTACACATTAGTGTTTCAGTCAATTTTGAATATGGCAACTGAAAGACATGGTTATCTGATGAAGCTAAAGAATGTCCTTTACCCCTAGTGCTAGTTACATGTCAAAGGAGAGGCAGGCTGGAATGGGAAAAGGAAGTTTCCATCCACTGTGGGACCCCTTCTCTAGAATATGGAAATTTCTACTCTGACTTCAATGACAATGAATTCTTTTCCAGCTGGTAAAGAAGTTGGAAGGGGAATGCAGTCCTTGTTTGATCAACTTGGGTTAAATGGATGACAGGAGATAAGAGTGGATTTAAGAATACTTACAGAGAAGTTGGAGGCTTCTCTTATGCCTCTTGTCATCACCCACTCAAACCATCCCCAGCTTTGAAAAATTTATTTATCAAATTGACAAATAATAATTGTATATATTTATGGTATACAACATGATCCTTTGAAATATGTATGCCTTGTGGATAAAGAAAACATGATATTTATAAACAGCAGAATACACTATTCACCTTAATATAAGAAGGAATGCCAACTTTTATACCAAAAATTCCAACAGTGATAGTAAGTACTGACTTCTAGATGTTGGAGTCTCAAGACCTATAGTTCAAAGTTCTCCCCTTTTGGGGGCAATAGCAAGTTTTCCTTATTCCTTCCCTCCCTCCCTCTCTTCCTCCTCCCTCTCCTCCTTATTTCAGTAGCTTTGGGAGATACAAATGGTCTTTGGTTACATGGATGAATTGTAAGGTAGTGAAGAAGTCTGGGCCTTAAGTGCACCCACCACCCCAACTTGTGCATATTGTACCCAATAGGTGATTTTTCATCCCTTTTTCCTTCCAATCCTCCCCCTTCTGAGTCTCCAATGTCAATTATACCACTCTAGATGCCTTTGCAGATTCTTACTTTAGCTCCCATGTATACGTGAGACCATGTAGTGTTTGGTTTCACATAGGATATGGACTCAAATTGCATCCAAGTTGTTGCAAATGACATTATGTCATTTTTTATGGCTGAATAGTATTCTTTGTTACATATATGCATACATACTATTCAGCCATAAATACACAGACATCTATCTATCTATCATCCATCTATCATCTATCTATCATCATCATCATTTATTATCTATCTATACCACAATTCATTATCCACTGTTCAGTTGATGGGCATTTAGGTTGATTCCACATCTTTGCAACTATGAGTTGTGCTGTGATGAACATGCAAGTTCAGGTGTCTTTTTTGTATAATGGTCTCTGTTCCTTTGGGTAGATACCTAGTAGTGGAATCACTTTATAAAATCATGAATTTCACAGTAACCTGGATGGAACTAGAGTCTATAATACTGAGTGATCTCTCACAGAAACAAAGATCTGAGTATCACATGTCCTCCCTCATATAATGGACCTTGATCAACCAACGTATTAACATAAGAAAATGACTGACAGTGGTGGGAAACTATGGGGGGGAGGGTAAGGGAGATGGGATTAATTGTAGTAAATATCTGTCTGGGGATGGGGAGACACCTCTTATCAACAAGGGTGCCTGAATGAAGCATATTTGTATACCTAACCCTTAAGTGTACCACACAATATCATAATAAAAAATATTGATTATTAAAAAATAAAAATAAAAAATAAAATGGCATATCTACTTTTAGTTCTTTGTGAGATCTTCATACAAATTTCCATCAAGGTTGTACTGATTTACATTCATGCCAACAATGTATGAGCATTTCCTTTTCACTGCATCCATGCCAATGTCTTTTTTTTTTTAATAATGACCATTCTGACTGGTATAAGGTAGTATATCATTGTGGTTTTAATTTGCAACTCCCTGACAATTAGTGATGGTGAGCATTTTTTCTAAGTTTGTTGGCCATTTCTTTTGAGAGATTTCCACTCATGATATTGCCCATTTTTTAATGGGATTATTTGCTTTTTTCTTGCTGATTTGTTGAGTTCTTTGTAGATTCTGGATATCAGTCCATTGTCGGATGTATAGTTTATGAATATCTAATTCCAATCTATAGGTTTCTTATTTGTTCTATTGATATTAGCACAATTAAATCCCATTTGTTAACTTTTGTTATCGTTGTTTATTTTTACTTTTGGAGTCTTAGCCATAAATTATTTCCCTAGGCCAACATCCAGAGAAGTATGTCCTAAGTTTTCTTCTAGGATTTTTATGGTTTCAGGTCTGACATTTAAGTCTTTAGTCCATCTTCAGTTCATTTTTGTATATGGGGAAAGATAGGGGTCAAGTTTCATTTTTCTGCAGGTTGCTATCCAATTTTTCCAGCATCCTTTGTTGAATAGGGTGTCCTTTCCCTGATGTTTGTTTTTGTCTGCTTTGTCAAAGATCATTTGGTTGAATTTATATGGGTTTATTTCTGGATTCTTTATTCAGTTCCATTGGTTCATTTGCCTGCTCTGGTGCCAGTACTATACTGTTTTTGTTACTGTATCCATATAGCATAATTTAAAGCTTTGTTCTTTTTGCTTAGGATTGCTTTGGCCAGTCTTTTTTTTTTTATTCCATACAAACTTTATGGTTGTTTATTCTAATTCTGTGAAAAAATGACATTGATACTTTGACAGGGATTGCATTCAATCTGTGAATTACTTTGGGCAGTATGATAATTTTAACGATGTTGATTTTTCCAATCCATGAGCATGGGATGCTTTTCCATTTGTTTTGGTCCTTTACAATTTCTTTCATCAGTGTTCTATAGTTGTCCTTGTAGAGATCTTTCATCTCCTTCATTAACTATATTCCTAGTTATTTTAGCTTTTTTGCAGCTGTTGTAAATGGAACTGAGTTCTTGATTTTGTTCTCAGTTTGGTTGCTGCTGTTGTGCAGCAGTACTACTGGTGTGTGTGTGTGTGTGTGTGTGTGTGTGTGTGTGTGTGTGTGTGTGTGTGTATACTGACTTTTTATCCTGAGATTCTTACTGAATTCATTTATTAAGTTCAGGAGTCTTTTGCAGGTGTCTTTAGGGTTCTCTTGGTATAAGACTGTATCATTGACATATGGAAATAGTTTGGTTTCTTCTTTTCCAATGTGGGTGTCCTTTATTTCTTTCTATTACTCTGGCTAGGACTTTCAGTATTATATTGCACAGGAGTGGCGAAAGTGGGCAGCCTTACTTTGTTGCAGTTTGAGGGGGGATACTTTCAACTTTTCCCTCTTCAGGATGATGTTAGCTGTGGGTTAGTCATATATGGCTTTTACTATTTTGAGGAATGTTCCCTCTATGTCTGTTTAGTTAAGGGTTTTTTTTTTAAAAATCATGAAGCACTGCTGGATTTTATCCAATGCTTTTTCTGCATCTGTTGAAACAATTATATGATTTTTTTAAAATTCTATTTATATGGAGGATCACCTTTATTGACTTGTGTGTTGAACCATCCTTGTATCCCTGGCATAAAACCAAATTGATTGTGGTGGATTTCTTTTTTGTTGTTTAATTTGGTTTGCTAAGATTTTGTTGAAGACCTCTGCATCCATATTGGTCTATAGTTGTCTTTTTTTGTTGTGCCTTTTCATGACTTTGGTATCAGGGCAATATTGATAGAATGAGTTTGGGATAATTTACTCCTTTTCAATCACGTGAAATAGCTTCAGTGAGATTTGTACCAAGTCTTCTTTGAAAGTCTGGTAGAATATGGCTGTGAGTCCATCATGTCCTGAATTTTGTTGTCATCATTGTTGGGAGACACTTACTGATTCAATCTTGCTAATTGTTATATGTCAGGGTTTCTATTTCTTCCTGATTCAGTGTTAGGGGTTGTATGTTTCCCAGAATTTATCCACTTCTTCTAGATTGTATAATTTGTTTGTATGGAGATGTTAATAATAAAATTGGATTGTCTTTTGTATTTACAAGTTATCAGTTGAAATGTCTCTATTTTTGTTTCTGACTGAGTTAATTCTAAACTTCTCTCTTGTTAATTTGTCCAGCTAGGAGTTTATCAATTTTGTTTATCTTGTCAAAGAACCAACTTTTTGTTTCAATGATCATTTCTGTTTTTAACTTGGTTTCAATTTCATTTAGTTCCATTCTAGTTGTGCTCTGATCTTTGTTATTGCTTTCTTTCTACTGGCTTTGGATTTGTTTTGTACCTGTTTTTCTTGTTACTTGAGATGTGACATTAAATTGTTAGCATGTTATCTTCAGTCTTTTACATGTAGGCCTTACACACTATAAAATCTCCTCTGATCACAGATTTCAGTTTGTCCCAGAGATTTTGACAGCTTGTGTTATTGTTTTCATTTATTTTGAGAAATTTTTAGATTTCTATCTTGCTTTCATTTTTGTCCCAAATATCATTTATGAATGGATTGTCCAATTTCCAAGCATTTCTTTGGTTTTGAGAATTCTTGGAGTTGATTTTTAATTTTATTTGGCTGTGGTATAAGAGGGTGCTTGATATGATTTTGATTTTATTTGAATTTATTGAGTCTTGATTTGTGGTCTATTATATGGTCTATCTGGAGACTGCTCCATGTGCTGATGAGGAAAATGTATATTTCATAGTTTGGGGGTAGAATGTTCTGTAGATATCTGTTAGGTTCATTTGCTCTAGTTTTCAGTTTATACTCCAATGATTCTTTGTTGACTTTCTGGACTGATAACCTGTTTATTGCTGTCAGTGGAATGTTGAAGCCTCCTATTAATGTGTTGTTTCTGTCTCTTTCCTTTTTCCTTCTTTTCTTCCTACCTTGCTGTTTTCCTTCTTTCCAACAAAATTTTACCAAAATAATTATTAGAATTTCAAGAGTTAGAGAATCAGGGAAAAGAGGCATGAGTATAGATAAAGAAAAGGGAGTAAGGTTGAAAAAAGTGATTGTGAGTGTGTAATTGTGTCAAAAGTCTGTGCAGTAAGCAGAATAATGAGTCCCAAAGATGTTTATGCCCTGATTTTTGAGACCTGTGAATATGTAACCTTACATCGCAAAAGAGTCTTTGAAGATGAGATGAGATGGGAGAGATGATTACCCTGATGTGCCCAATATAATTACATGAATCCTCAAAAGTAGAGAAGCTTTCTGTGCTGAAGTCAAAATAGAAGTGAGAATTGTATCCTACAACCTTAAATTTTAAAAAAAATATTAAAAGACAAGAGTGAAATGTGATTGTGGAAGAATGGTCAAAGAGATACAATATCAAAGGCACTGAAAATGGAAAAAGGGGACCAAGGAATGCTCCTTAAGAACTGTCAAAAACAGGGAAACAAATTTCCCTAAAGCCTCCAGAAAGTAAAGCCTTGCAACACCTAGATTTTCAGTCAGTGAGATCTGTGTTGGATTTCTAAACTGCTTGACTATAATATAATACATTTGTGCTCTTTTAAGCCACTAAGTTTCTGGCAAATTATTTTTTACAGTAGCAACAGAAAATGAACATAGCCTGCATCATTATGAGTACTGCTGTGTCTATCTTTTCTCTAGAATCACCATCTTTGTTCCTGATGTCCAAAGCAAAGTTGGCAACCATCTATTATTTTTAGTCTGGAATGCTTTCCACTGAAAGTCACAGTGGAAAGAGTACTGGGACAAACATTGAGATATGTGGGTTTAAGTTCAGGTTCTTCCATTTGCTAATTGTGCAACCCGGCACCCACAACCCTCTGTCTTCAGTTTTTCTTATCTCCACAAGGAGAAGTTTGAACTAAAGATCATCTTTTGTTCCTTTTAGTGCTGACTCTTGATGACTTCCCTGAGTGCCTGTCCCTCTGAGATTCTCTGTTAATAGAGGACCGACAAATGTAGTCCCATCCACCAAAAAGTGGCACCTTAGAGAAGGGTTCACAAGTAAGAGTTTTATGCTTCATACGTAATTTTTGAAAATAGTTTTTCTTGTTTGGTGAAGGATGAGTATGAGAGTTTAAATGTATCAGCCAAAGGGAAATGTATTATATTAATTTTATGATTATTTATTAAGGAATAAGATTTGAAGACTATTTAGAATGCGAGAGAATTTGGATTAAATCTGGGATGAGAAACTTCAGTTTATTTTTCAGCAGAATATGAGGGAGGAACCTCAAAAAACCAAGAATTTATAAAAATTGTGCATTCTTGCATGTTTCGACTTCAGTCAGCTCCAAAATAATCCCCTTTTGAGGCAATATACCTATTGAGATGCCTTTTCCACTGCACAAAACAGTGTTTGAACTTGTCACATTTTATGCCTTTCAGTTTTTCTGCCATTTGAAATTTTTGTTTCTCCTCTTCCACATCAGAAAAACGTTTCTTGTTGAGAATGTTTTTCATCCAGAGAAGCAAATCAAAACCAAAAAAATTACTTGGGGTGAGATCAGGTAAAGAGGAAGGTGGGGCATGGGGGTCATGCTGTTTTTGGTCAAAAACTGCTGAACACTCAGCATGATGTGTGCAGGTGTACTTGTAAATTACCCATCATGAAATAGGCAAATGTGTTGAAAGAATCTCCCCCCAAAAATTCACTGAAGTCAAATGCAGCCTCCCACAACAATGCTAACTGGCACACTGATACTGATGGGTTCCTAGAACACTTACGTGGTGAGGGAAGCCTGTACTACAAGGGACCCACTCTCCAAAAAGATAATTCCATCTTGGGTGTCCTCTCTTATATTACTTACCTATTTTACAGTTTTAGAAAGCAGAATTAATTGAGCACATACCTTCTTTTCAATATGAAACATAAAATACAGATTTTTTTGATAATGTATCTTTTTCTTATTTTTACCCCATCAAGAATTTTGCCTTTTTAAGTCTGCATAGTGATTCTTTTCCCTTAGAACATTTTCTACTATGTTTTGGGCATGATATTTCACTCTGCCTCAATATATTTTTTTTACATTTCCTACTCATTTTTACTTTCATCAACCTTTTTTACTCATGGATTTTAAAAGACTACTAACACAGCCTTCACTTTCTTTGGTTCATTGTAGTTATTTTGCCAATGATAATATCTGTTAAATGGTTTATTTATTATACTTCAGTTACTTTCAAAATCCTCTCTGTTTGATGCAATACACCTACTGAGATGCTTTTTCCCCTGCACAAAACAGTGTTTGAACCTGTCAATTTTGATGTCTTTCAGTGCTTTGGCTACTGAAGTGAAGAAAATATCTATTTTAGTTTTAGAGCAATTTTGCATGCCGATTATAAAATCCTTACTTTGGAAATTCTTATTTTCCTTTATTGTCAGGCAAATGAACATAAGGAAATTAAACACATTAGAAAAGAACCTCTCTTTTTTTTTGGTCTGAAAATCAGAAATTTGTATAAAATACACCAACATTTCTTACAGTCATAGTGTGATTTGTGTAAACTCATATGTAATATTAGGAACACAAAATCATAGACTATCAGAGTGTTGAAGAAACCCTAAAATATTGTTATCATTGGCATCATTATTATTCTTTTTCAAATTTCTTTTACTGTAGTGAGACCACTTCACATGTGACTTATTCTCTTAACAAATGCTTAAGTGTAAAATACAATATTATTAATTTTAGGGACAGTGTTGTAAGCAGACCTTTAAAATGTATTCAACTTACACAGTTGAGACTATGTTCTTTTATTAGCAGCACCCCATTACCCCTTCCACTAGTCCCTATAAACCATAATTTTACCTCTGATCCTGTAAGTTTGACTATTTTAGATTCCTTTTATGAGTGAAACCATGCAATACTTGGCCTGCCATAATGGGCTTATATCACGTAGTGTACTGTCCTCAAGGTGCATCCAAGTTGTCATATATCACAGGTTTTTCTTCTTTTTAAAGGCAGAATAGAATTTCCAGGAGGATGCCAGCTGAGCCAGTCAGACTATGTGTGTCCCAGTATGAGTCAGTGACTGTATGGAAACTTTCACATATGTGTCTGTGAGTAAGTGAGTATGTGAGTGCCTGACTGAGTGGGGACTCGGGAGCAAGTGACCAGGGAACTCCTGGTGAAGTGGCTGATACTGCAGCTGCTCAGCTTGGACCCTAGTGCTCCCCAAGACACAGAAGCCAAGTGCCATTTTCTTTAAATCAGCCAAGCTCTTCCTGAAAGGAAGCTGCCAGAAGTGACTGCTGACTCCAGGCTCTGCCTCATCACTGCAGAACATGGTCAGACTCTGGCAACAAGGACGGCAGAGGGAGCACAGTGAGGGAGCCCAGAGGCAGAGCCCTGCTGGAGAAGACTCAAGAGGTAACCTGCCACCATCTTGAAAACTGAGCAAGAAAGTGCTTTGGCTTGCCAACCATTGAGTGACAGACCCATTCTCTGTGACTGATGGGTTAACCACTCAAGGTTTGATGGTGATTCAGAGGGAATATCCTGAAAGCACAAACTTTGGAGGGACAGGATGAGCGCTGAGTCTCAGGCATCCCATTCCCTACATTGATTCAGCCATAGGACAATGTGACCAGAACAGGATGATGAAGACCTTAGAAGAGATCAGCAGTGAGTCTGGGGCTGACCCAACCTCTTCCTCCCCAGCAACCCGTGGAATGTCAGACCCACATGGCAGGGGCATGACTGAGAGGAACGAACCCAGGCAGAACCTTGATGCTAGCCATGATAGGAGGACTCTACCACAGGATAAACCTGGGTTGGGGTGCCCCCCTCCACCAGTACCTGAGAGAGTGCCAATCCTGCACCTCCCCACTGGAGGGGATCCCCCTGACCACATGAGAGTAGGACGGAGAGGACAGAGGCCCTACCCAACCTACCACCTCTTACTCTTCTCCCCATTGGACACTGGAAGTATTGTGAATAAGGTGGCAGTTCCCCAAAAGACAGCAGAGAAGCTTAGCTGTGAGCAGCTGAGAGGAACAATTACAGAACCTGCCACAATAGGGCAGGTTGTTTTTTTTCTCTGTTTTGTTTTTTTTATCTTTTATTCTTTTCTTTTGTGCATGAATGTGTATGTAAGGATTCTATCTGCATTCCCCCCTTCCCCACTGTTTTTTCTTTCTTCTTTTTTCTTTCTTATTCTTTTGTCTTTCTTCTTTCATTTTTTGTTTTCTGTTTATGTGGGTAAGTGAGTGATTGAGTGTCCCTCTTTCAGTTTTTAAAGTCTGGTTGTTGTTGTTGTTTTTTTGTATTTTCTTCTCTTATTTTTATGTTAATGTTAATGTATGTGTCAATTTATGTGTGAGGGTTTGATTTGAATTCCTTTGTTTTCTCTACTCTTTTTTTTCTTCTCCTTTCATTTTGTGTTGGGTGTGTGTGTGTGTGTGTGTGTGTGTGTGTGTGTGTGTGTGTGTCTTCCTGTTTTTGTTTGTTTTTTTGTTTTCCTTTGCATTTTTGTTTTTTTTCCAATTTGTTTTTGTTTTTGTTTGTGTGTGTGTAATTGTTTCTTACTTTGGTTTCTGCATTTCTTTTCAATGTCTTTTTAAAAATTTTGTTTCCTTTTGACCATCTTATTTCATTCTGTTTCTTTGTTCTCCTCATTGTTGTTACTATGTCTTGGACTCAGGGGGTACACCCATGTACTCATTGCATCATCATATAGAGTGGTGGTGGGGAGTGGATCTCAGGGAAACCATACCACAATTGGTGAGCATTGTGATTTTCTAGTAGATTCTGAATCCTGGCTCCCCATCATCCACCTTATTAGACTCTCAAAACTACAGGAGACAGCAAAGCTTCCTACCACAGCCCTGTTTCAAAATAGAACAATTTCAGAGCCCTGACCAGGGAAGAATAGAGGGCTGAACAAACATCAGAAGTGAAAGCCTCTCCTACTGCCTCTGAAAAATGAAACTAAAGTGAAAAGAAAGAGATTGGTCACAAATGTGGAAAAATCAACAGAATAACATAGGTAGTTCCCAATGTAACAAAGGAAAAAATGCCTGAAAAGTCAGACTCCAGAGCTCAGGCAATGGAAGTCACCAATGGCCAGCACCAGAATACAACAGGGATTAGAGAATGGATGAAAAGAGTGAATAAGACTCAAGAAACACAAGATACTACACTGAAAGGACTTGTAACAGAGATTTTGGCCATACAAAATTTCACCCAGGAAATAAATAAACAAGCTGACAAACATGGAAAGCAGAAGTTAATCAAGTAGAAGAAAGAATCTCAGAACTTGAAGACCAAAACACGGAATTAACATGATCTGTAAAAAGAATGCTCAAAAAGAAAGAACAAAGTCTCCAAGATATGTGTGATTATATCAAGAGACTGAACCTAAGCCAGATTAGTATCCCAGAAGAAGACAGAGAAATGAAGAACATCTTGGAGCAAGTATTCCAGGAGGTTATCCAAGAAAACTTTCCCCATCTCACCAGAGATGTGACCATCCAAACATGAGAGATAAAGAGAACTGCTGAAAGACATCATTTGAGAAGACCAATCTCTAACCACATAGTAACTCGCCTACACAAAGTAGGTACAAAAGAAAAAATCCTAAAGGCAGCAAGAGAGAAAGTTCAGACTATCTACCAGGAAAACCAATCAGAATAGCAGCAGACCTACTGACAGAAACACTACAAGCTAAAAGGGACTAGAGTTCAATATTCAAAGTCTTCACAGTTAAACAATTTCAACCAAGAATTCCCTGTCCAGTCAAGCTCAGTTTCATTAGTGATGGAGAATTAAAATCCTTTCCAGACAACCAATCACTAAGAGATTATGTAACTTCCAGATCAACTCTACAGGAAAAGCTTTAAAATGTACTAAGCACAGAAGAAAGGAAAAAAAAAGAATGGTCATGCACTTCCCAAGAAAACAGGAGAACACAGAATCAAGAAAGAATATATTGAGACTGCAAACTTGAAAGCACACACATACATCAACCCAAAAGTTGAAAGAAAACAAAGAAAAAACTTTATAAGAACCTCATGATGGAGATCAACAATCATATTTCAATAATCAACCTGAATCTTAATGGACTAAATGCACCCTTGAAAATACACAGAATGCAAACTAGTTAAAGAGCTACGGCCCAATAATTTGCTGCATCCAGGAAACTCACCTCACAACATGGGACGCACACAGACTCAAAGTTAGAGAGAGGTAAACGAATTTCCAGACAAATGAATCATAAAAGAAAACAGAAGTCATGATCATAATATCAGATAAAACAATCCTTTAGCTATCAAAAATTTTTTTTGAGTTGGAGTCTCACTCTGTCACCCAGACTGGAGTGCAGTGGCCACTCCCGGCCACCGCAGCCTCGACCTGCTGGGCTCCGGCAATCCTTCCACCTCAGCCTTCCATGTAGCTGGAACTACAGGTGCATGCTACCACGCTCAGTTAATTTTTTTATTTATTGTAGAGATGAGGTCTCGCCTGCCCAGGTGGGTCTCAAACCGATGGGCTCAGGCAATCCACTCACCTCAGCCTCCCAAAGGCGTGGGATTACCGGCTGAGCCACCGAGCCCAGCTTCAAAAACTTTTTTAAATGTATGGATGGACATAGCATAATGATAAAAATTTTAATTCATAAACAAGAAACATCCATCCTAAACATATATGCACCCAACACAGGAACAGCAGTGCTTACAAAGCAACTAGTAAATAAACTTTAAAAAGATATTGACTCTAACACTGTAACAGCTGGGGGCTGAAATACCCCACTAACAACCCTAGACAGATCATTGAGGCAAAAAATCAACAAAGAGATCTGGAACCTCAACTTGACACTTGACCAAATAGACTTGATAGATACCTACAGAATACTTCACCCAAAACCATGGAATATGCATTCTACTCACCACCGCATAGAACATACTCCAAGATAAATTGCACCCTTGGCCATAAATTAAGCATAAACACATTTCATGAGATTGAAATTCTGCCAGGCACCTTCTCAGACCACAGTCGAATAAAAATTAATATCAACAAAAAACAAAGTTCTCCCCAAATCCACAAAGGCATGGATACTAAACAGCATGATACTGAACAACTACTGGGTCAACACAGTAATCAAAACAGAAATTAAAACACTCCTGGAAACAAGTGAAAATGTGGAAATATCTTACTAATCCTGTGGGATGCCATGAAATCAGTTCTAAGAGGGGAATTTATATCACTATGAACACACATCAAGAAAATGGAAAGATCATAAATTAATAGTCTAACAAATCACCAAAGGGAGCGGGAAAGACAAGGCCACCAAAACCTAACTTTAGCAGAAGAATTCAGATCACTAAAGTAAAAGCCCAAATATGGGACATAGAAGACAAAAATATCATAGAAAAAAAATCAACAAAACAAAAAGTTGGTTCTTTGAAAGAATAAACAAGATTGATGGACCCCTAGCTAGAATGACCAAGAAAAAGAGAGAAAAACCTGAATAAACACAACCAGATGCACAAAAGACAAGTCACAACTGATTCTAAGAAAATACAAAAGATTATCAGAGATTACTATGCACACCTGTATGAAAAAAATAACTTGTTAACCTAAATGAAATGGAGGACTTTCTAATATCACACAATCTCCCAAGGTTGAAATAAGAAGACATTGAGGCATTAAGTAGACCAATAACAACCTGGGAATGACTCCATCATAAGAAAACTATCCACAAAAAAAGTCCCTGGACCAGATGATGACTTTCTAGCAGAATTGTACATCACATGCAAGGAGAAGCTGATGCCAAAACTACTGAAAATATTTCAGGCAATTGAGAAAGACAGAATTCTCCCCAAATCATTTTATGAAGTTAACATCACACTGATACCCAAACCGGGTAAAGATCCAACAACAAAAAAGGGAACTACAGGTCAACATCCCTGATGAACGTAGATGCAGAAATTCTCAACAATCTAGCAAATCGGATCCCAAAACACATCTCAAAAATCATCCACCATGACCAAGTAGGTTTCATCCCTAGGATGCAGGGCCAGTTCAACATCCACAAGACCATAAATGCAATTAAATACATCAACAGATGTAAAAACAAGAACCACATGATTATATCATTAGATTCAGGAAAAACTTTCAATAAAATCCAGCATCCAGCTAGGCTCGGTGGCTCAGCCTGTAATCCCGTGCCATTGGGAGGCTGAGGTGAGTGGATTGCCTGAGCCCATGGGTTTGCGACCCACCTGGGCAGCAAGACCTCATCTCTACAATAAATCAAAAAATCAGCCAGGTGTGGTAGCACATGCCTGTAATTCCGGCTACTCGGAAGGCTGAGGCAGAAGGATTGCCGGAGCCCAGCAGGTCGAGGCTGTGGTGGCTGGGAGTGGCCACTGCACTTCAGTCTGGGCAACCGAGTGAGACTCCAACTCAAAAAAAAAAATCCAGCATTCCTTCTTGATAAAAATTTTCAAATACCTAGTCATAGCAGGAACATACCTCAAAATGGTAAGCACTATCTACAATAAACTCACAGCTAGTATATTGCTAAATGGACAAAAACTGGAAGCATTTCCCCTGAATACAGGAAAAAGACAAGGCTGCCCACTCTCACCCCTCCTGTTCAACATTGTGTTGGAAGTCCTAGCTTGGGCAATTAGACAAGAGAAGGAAATCAAGGGTATTCGAACAGGAAAAGAAGTCAAGTTATTCCTGTTTGCTGACGATATGATTGGATAATCTGTCAGAAATCTCCTTGCACTGATAAAGGACTTTGGCAAAATCACAGCATACAAAATAAATGTGCAAAAGACAGTTGCATTCTTATATACCAACAGCAAACACGTTGAGAACCAAATAAAAAGCACAATCCATTAACAGTATCCTCCAAAAAAGTGAAATACTCCAGCATCTTCCTAACCAGAGAAGTGAAAGACCTTTTCAATGAAAACCACAAAACACTGTTCAAAGAAATCCATGATGAAAAAAACAAATGGATAAATATTCCATGCACATGGATAGAAAAAATTAATATTGTTAAGATGCTCATCCTACCAAAGGCAATCTACAGATTCAATGCAATACCCATTAAATTACCAACATTATTCTTCTCAAACCTGGAAATGACAATACAGAAATTCATATGGAAACATAAACAACCACGAATAGTCAAAACAATCCTTAGCAAAAGAAACAAAGCAGGAGGTATCACACTTTCAGACTTTTAACTTTACCATGAGGTTACAAGAGTCAAAACAGCCTGGAACTGGTGCAGATCAGGCATGTGGACCAATGGAACAGGATAGAGATTCTGGAAGCAAAACCTCAATTTCTTAAGCAACTCATCTTTGACAAAGCCTTCACCAAGAACAACTGGGGAGATGAGAACCTATTTAGTAAATGGTGCTGGAAAAACTGGTTGCCTCATGTAGAAGGTTGAAACGGGACCCCTACCTATCACTTTACACAAAAATAAACTCAAAATGAATCAAAGATCTAAATGTAAAACCTCAAACCATATGTATCGTAGAAAGCACAGGTGAAATCCTTATAAAAATTGGAGTAGGCAGCCAATTCCTGATCAAAACCCCAGGTGGCCAGGCTCAGTGGTTCAGCCTGTAATCACGTGCCTTTGGGAGGCTGAGGTGAGTGGATTGCCTGAGCCCGCGGATCGAGACCCGCCTGGGCAGCAAGACCCCCTCTCTACAATAAATTAAAAAATCAGCAGGGCATGGTAGCTCATGTCTGTAATTCTGGCTACTTGGAAGGCTGAGGT
>NW_007252141.1:24319-50227 GCF_000164805.1 Carlito syrichta
CCATGCCATAAGAGATAAGATAGACAAGTGGGACCTCATCAAACTGGAAAACTTCTGCAAAGCAGAAGAAACCATCAAGAGAATGGGGAGAAAATCCACAGAATCGGAAAAAAAAATTTCCAGACTGTATATTGGACAAAGGCCTAACATCCAGGATCTGGGATGAACTCAAACGTGCCAAAAGGATAAAAGCACCCCATTAAAAAGTGGGCAAATGACATGGATAGATGCTTCTCTAATGAAGATATATGGGCAACCAACAGACACATGAAAAAGTGCTCAGCCTCACTCATCATCAGAGAAATGCAAATCAAAACCCCATTGAGATACTACCTAACCCCTGTAAGAATGGCCATCATTGATAAAACAAACAACAATAGATGATGGCAAGGATGTAGAGAAAAAGGAATGCTTCTACACTGCTAGTGGGAATGCAAAGTAGTGCAACCTCTTTGAAAGAGAGTGTGGCAATTTCTGAAAGAACTAGAAATTGACCTTCCATATGACCCAGCAATTCCCCTATTGGAAATATACCCAGAAGAATACAAGTCATTCTACCAAAAAGATACCTACACATGCATGTTTGTTGCAGCTCTATTCACAATAGCAAAAACTTGGAACCAACCATGCTGCCCATTGAAGTTGGACTGGATTTTAAAAATGTGGTACACATTCACAATAGAATATTATGCAACCATAAAGAAGGACAAACATATGGACTTCACATCAACTTGGATGAATTCAGAGTTGATCTTACTCAGTGATCTATCACAGAAACAAAGAACAGAGTGCCATATATTCTAACTCATAAGCTGACATGAAACAATTATAATACTATAAGAAAGGGACTGGCAGTAGTGGGAAACTGTCAGGGGACGGGGGTGGGACTGGCAGTTGAGGGAAACTGCCAGGGGAGGGAGTGGCATACCTCATCAACAAGGGTACCTGCATAATTAACATTTGTATACCTAGCTCTGAATTGTACCCCACATCTTTATAATAAAAAAAGAAAGGTAAACAGAAAAAAAGAAATAGAAAAAAAGTCTACAGTTAAACATAATCCCAATCCTTCAATAAAGACCTTTAGATTCTATATAAGAAGTAAATAAATAAATAAATACAGGCAGAATAATGTTCCATTATATGTTCACACACTTTCATTATTCATCCATCGGTCAATGGATGTCTAGCTTATTTCCAAGTCTTATCTATTGTGCATAATAGTGAACATCAGAATACTAATATATCTATTTGAGATCCTAATTTCAATTACTTTGGATGAATACCCATAAGTTAGATTACTCTGCTATATAGTGGTTTTATTTTTAACTTTTTGAGAAACATTCATACTATTTTCATAATCACTGAACTATTTTACAACCTCATTCACAGTACATACATCTTCATATATCTTCACATTCTCACTAACACTTGTCTTTTTTTTTTCCTGTAATAACTATCTAACAGGTATGAGGTGATATCTTATTGTGGTTTTGCTTTGCATTTTTTCTAGTTAGTGACATTGAGCGTCATTTTTATATATCTGTTGACCATTTGCATGTCTTATTTTGAGAAATGCCTATTCATTAATTTACCCCATTTAAAAATCGAATTACCAGTTATGTTGCGACTGAGTTTCATATATATTTTAGAAGTTAACTCATTTGCTATATGGTTTGCAAACATTTTCTTCCATTCCATCGGCTGTTTTTTCAACTCTGCTTTGCTGTGCAGAAAGACTTTGCACAGTTTGATGCTGTCCTACCTTCTGATTTTTGCTTTTATAGCTGTGCTTTTTGTGTTATATCCATAATATCATTGTCAAAGCCAATATTTGTCTTATATTCATCAGAAATGTTAGCCTGTAGTTTTCTTTTCTTTTCTTTCTTTCTTTTTTTTTTTTTTTGAGTTGGAGTCTCATTCTGTCACCCAGGCTGGAGTGCAGTGGCTGCTCCCGACCACCGCAGCCTCGACCTGCTGGGCTCAGGCGATCCTTCTGCCTCAGCCTTCCAAGCAACTAGAACAAAAGGCATGCTCTACCATGCCTGGCTGATTTTTTTATTTATTGTAGAGACGAGGCCTCACCAAGGTGCCCAGGCTGGTCTCAAACTCCTGGGCTCAGCCAGTCCTCTCATCTCAGCCTCCCAAAATGCTAGGATTATTATAGGTTTGAGCCACTGCCTCCAGCCTAGTCTTCTTTTCTTATTGTGTCTTTGGTATCAGGGTAATGTCAGCCTTGTAAAAATGAATTTAAAGGTATTTCCTCCTCTTTAATTTTTTTGATGAGTTTGAGAAGGACAATATTAATTCTTCCTTAAATCTATGGCAGAACTCACCCATGAAATCATCTGAGCACTTCCTTCTTTTGAGCTTTTCCTTTTGGGTTTTCAATTACTGATTCAATCTCCTTACTAATTATAGGTCTGTTCAGACTTTCTAGTTTTTCATAATTCAATTTCAATAGGTTATGTATTTCTAAATTTTATCCATTTCTTCTAGGCTATTCATTTTTATCTCTGTGGCATCAGTTGCAATATCTCTGCCCCTCTCCTGGCAGTTTCCCACTACTGCCAATTCTTTTCTTACAGTATTATGATAATTGTTCAAGGTCCACTTATGAGTGAGAACATGTGATACTCAGTTCTTTGTTTCTGTGAATGGTCACTCAATATTATAGACTCTGATTCCACCCAGGTTGCTGTGAAGTTCATGATTTTGTTCTTCTTTATGGCTGCATAATAATAGACAGTTCTCAAAAGAAGACATCCAAGCAGCCAACAGATACATGAAAAAATGCTCAACCTCACTAGTCATCAAATAAGTGCAAATTAAAACTAAACTGAGATACCACCTAACTCCAGTCAAGGTGACCATCATCAATAACTCAAAAAACAACAGATGCTGAAGAGGATGCAGTGAAAAGGGAACACTTCTACACTGTGGGAGTGTAAAAAAGTACAACTTCTGTGGAAAACAGTGTGGCGATTCCTAAAAGATCTAAAAATTGACCTTCCATACAACCCTGCAATCCCACCAATGGGAGTATACCCAGAAGAACTCAAATCGCTCTATAAAAAAGATAGGTGCACATGTATGTTGATCACAGCATTGTTCACAGTAGGAAGAACATGGAACCAACTGCCAATCAGAAGAGGACTGGATAGAAAAAAATGTACATACACACAATGTCTTGGAGTTCTTTTGATTCTCTTTATTTTCTCTCTTGCAATCTTCCTTTTTTCTTTCTTTTGTATAGATATGCTTTGATTCCTTTTCCTTTGTCTTTGGTGTAACATTTATAGTTATTTTATTTATGGCTTCTATGGAGCTTACATAAAATATTTTATAGTTATAACAGTCTACTTTAAGCTGATAGCAACTTAACTTCAATTGCATACAATACTCAACACTTTTAATACTCCTCTCCCACTTTATGCTATTGATGGCATAATTTACACCCATTTAGTTGTGGTTATTTTTGATAATTTTGTCTTTTGACTTCTAAATTGGAATTTAAAGTGATTTAGCCCTCACTACTACAGTAATACAGTGTTCTGTATTTGCCCATCTATTTATTATTACTAATGAGTTTTATATTTTCTTATACCATTGTGTTGCTGTTTAGCATTCTTTCATTTCAACTTGAAGGAATTCCTATAGCATATTTTGTAAGGTAGGTTTTGTGGTGATGAACTCTCTCTGCTTTTGTCTATAATGATTTTATTTCTTGTTTGTGAGAAACAATTTTTCTTGATATAGTATTCTTGATTGTTTGTTTTCTTCTTTTCAGCACTTTGAATATATCATTCCACTTCCTTCTGGCCTGCAAGAGTTTTGTTGAAATATCTGCTCGGAGTCTTATGAAGCCTCCCTTGTATGTGACAGGTGGCCTTTTTTTCTTTTTTTATTCTTTTTTTGTGGGCAAAAGACATGATTAGACATTTCTCAAAAGAAGATATACAGGCAGTCAACAGACAGGTGACTTTTCTCTTGTTGCTTTCAAAATTATTTCTTCATCTTTGATTTTTGACAATTTAATAATAATGTGCCTCACTGTAAATTTATTTGGGTTCATTTCATTGGGGTCATTTGGGCTTCCTGAAACTGATGCTTACTTCCTTCTCAAGATTTGTGGAGTTTTTAACCATTAACTCTTTGACTATACTTTCTGGTCTTTTCTTTTTCTTCTCTCATTCTTGAACTCCAGTAATGCCTCTATTAGACGGCTAGATTGTGTCCCATACATTCCTTATGCTCTATTCAACCTTTTTATTTTCTTTTGTTTTTGCTCCCTTGACTGAACAATTTCCAGTGACCTATTTTCAAGTTTGCTGATCCTTTCCTCTGCTTGATAGAGTCTGCCATTAAACCTCGGTAGCAAATGTTTTATTTTAGTTATTGTACTCTTTGTTTCCATGATTTCTGTTTAGTTCTTTTAAAGATTTTCAGTCTCTTTGTTGAAATTCTCACTTGGTTTATGCACTGTTCTCCTGATCTCAGTAAGCACAGCAAATGATGGCTATTGTGAATTTCTTGTCAGGTAAAGCAAATGCAGTGTTTCTGCTCTTACAGGCCATCAGGTGGCTAGATTATGCTGGGCACCCTTAATGCTGGGTCCCATAAACTAGACAGAAGCCAGTTCTTTGGGTGACACCAAAAAAATAGTGTCATTAGCTGCACAATCCATCTCTTTTCCTCTACAGGGAGAAAAATGAAAACTGGGATTTTTGTGTCCGTTCCCTCTGTGCTGAGCTAGACTGAGAGGCTATTAGACTGTACAGGTGATTGTCAACCTGTACCACCATCTCAGGTGGTTGAATGATGCAGGGTCTTCTTAGTAGGCCCAAGGCAGGCTAGTTGGAAGCTGAGGTTTTCATCCGCTTGCTCTGTGTTGAGCTAGGGGAAGAAGAATGGGTTTATGGTGATTGCCATCCCACAATGCTGTTTCTGTTCTCACTGCCCCTGGGTAGTTAGATTAAGTCAGTTCTTACCAGAGTTCCAAAACAAATGCTTGTCCTTTGGATCTCATCAGTGCTCCAAGACAGATACTAGTCCCTGGGAAAGTTGGAGTGGTTGATATGTGGTCTACATTTTTCCCTTCCAAAAGAAAAACTGGAATCTAGAGATTTTTGTCCCCTTGCTCTGTATTCATCCAGTGGAAGGGGCTATGAATTATGGCAACTGCCAACCCAAACCACTGTCTTTATTCTCACTGGACTCAGGTGTTATACCAAAGCAGGTCCTGCCAGCATTCCAAGATAGGCTAGATAGAAACTAATCTTTTGGAAGGCCTACCAAAAATTGGGATATTGCACATGTGTTCCAAATCTTTGCTTCCCTAGGGAGAATCTGGGAGCTTCAGTTTTTCTTGTTCATATGGTACTGTATGGAGAGAGGGATTCTCAGATTTTTCTACCAGCTTTGGTATGAGTAGGTTCATCCATTGTGCAGGGACCTCTCAACTAATTTCTGGCCTTCTTACAAAAATTTTCCATCAGTTGTTGTTTAACTGGTGTGTTTAGTGGCAGGAGAATCCAGAGTTTCGTATTCTGTTATCTTGCTAATGTTATCCTATCATTAATATTATAGAAATTTGTTTCATGTTATTATGAGTAAAATGTTTACTAAACTTACTAACATAATTAAAAAGTTAAGTCTGAAGTATAAAATATGCTTAGAATAGACAATCCAGTTGTTTATTCAAAAAATAATAAAAACAACTATAAAATAATTTATATTTACATTGTAGCCCCTTTTGAACTTAAATTTTGGATTACTAGTACTTCATAGTAATACCAAGTCTAAAACAGATTATTAACTCTACTATTAGGGACTGACACATAGCAATGGAAAGAATTCTGACATTGGACCCAAAGCCTGGGATATATGCCCCATGCTGACTTTTTCAACTGTGCAATTTTGTGTAAATTCTTTCGTTTTTCTGGTCATTAGTATCTTCTACTCCAAATAAATCTATTGATAAGCAGTTTAGAGCCTTGTAGTAATAACTGATTTATATAAAAAGTATCTAGATTATAATAGCAGTTATTCAATAAATTGTTATGTTTTTGTGTATGAGTCCATTTAGTTCCTAAAGCATGATACTTCTATAGCACTTTTCTAGAAACGTCTGAGGATTGTTTGTGGCACATATTACATTTTATGAGGCTTAAAACTTTACTTCCTGTAATAACCTGCATGCTAGAATATATATTTGATTTGAAAAAATGTGGTACATATACACAATGGAATATTCCGCAGTCATCAAGAAGGACAAACATATGAACTTCGTAGCAACTTGAATGGATTTAGAGTCTATCACACTCAGTTATCTATCACAGGAACAAAGAACAGAGTGTCATATGTTCTCACTCACAAGTGGACCTTGAACCATGAACATAATACTGTAAGAAAGGGACTGGCAGTGGTGACAGACTGCCAGGGGAGGGGGGGTGGGATTGGCAGTTGAGGGAAACTGCCAGAGGCAGGAGGGGCACACCTCATCAACAAGGGTACCTGCATAATGAACATTTGTATACCTAACCCTGAATTGTATCCCACATCTTTAAATAAAAAGAAAAGGAAGAAAAAGAATATATATTTGAGTAGTAAACAATCTCATCTGCACGGCACACATGGCATTAACAGGGAAGGAGTCTACATGAAAACACTGTAGCTATGAGGCTCTGTAGTATTTGATAGGAGTCTTAAAAATACATTTGCTGTCCATTGGTACCAAGTCCATAGGAATTTGTGACATAAATTTTTGTAGTTGCTTCATTTCTAAGTCTATTTTTTATTTCTCACTTATGCAGCCCTGTTATACTTTATATAACTTTGCATAATGCTATCATTCCATTCCAGAAACAAGGTAGGATACTAACAAACAAATGTGTATGTACATATGTGTACATAGGCATACTCATTAGGCATCATTATTAATGTTCTTTAAAAATTATACATCAAGGAAGAAGAATTCAAGCTCTGGAATCCTGTCTCATTTCTACATGGTGTACCTCAGATTTTCCTGACCAGCTGTATATAAGTTTCAAGATTTAAAAAAATTCAATTTTGGGCACCACACTAGAAAATTTCCTGCTTAGAAACATTGCATGCCTAATTTTTGAAAGATTAAGCTGATATCACCACAATTTGTTTACGGTTATTCATAACAAAGTGTTTGAAATGCACCATTCTTTTTATTAAATGAGTTAGAATCATCTTGATGAAGATTTTCAGATTTGTAACTGCACAAATGAAGGAACTTGCTCCTACAGGTCTACTGGAGATCTTTCCGGGTCTCCCACTCCAGGCATGATTCTTGATCTTGCTGCTTGTTTGCATCTGGAATATATTACGAAGAGCTCTCCTACCCCTTGGTTTCTCAAGGGTTTGAGGTGATTCTGGCATACAAAATTTCAGTTTTAGTTTTACATGGGCTCATTTATGGGGTTGGATCCAACAATACTTTTAGATGTCTAGTAGACTCAAGGTTTTATTATGAGTGGCATTTCTCATCCTGACCATCTTTCCTGTAGGTACTTAGTTGTGACAGCATGATGCTTGCAGAGATTGTTATTTACTTATTTTTATTATAAAGATGCGGGGTACAATTCAAGGTTAGGTATATGAACATTGATTATGCAGGTACCCTTGTTGATGAGATGTGCCCCTCCCTCCCCTAGCAGTTTCCCTCAACTGCCAATCCCACCCCGTCTCCTCTGACAGTTTCCCACTTCTGCCAATCCCTTTTTTATAGTATTATAATTGTTCAAGGTCTGCTTATGAGTGAGAACCTATGGTGTTCTGTTCTTTGTTTCTGTGATAGACCACTGAGTATGATCGACTCTAAATCCATCCAAGTTGCTTGGAAGTCCTATGTTTATCCTTATTTATGGTACAGAGATTGTTTATCTAAATCAGAATCATTGCAAGAGCAAGGCTATACTGCAAATTTAGTTCTTAGGAATGAAATTCCTGAATAAGCACAGAACAAGAGTTCAGGGATGTAAACATAGTGACATGTATCAAGTCCTTGCATATAAGGTATTGCCAGATGCCAGACTTGGATATTCTATTTATTTGTGGTTAATCTCAAATCACTGGTTTGCAAGAAATCAAGAAAACAATTTAGTGTTGATTTTTCCCTATGTGAAATCCTTTGGGTTTTAATCACTGAAGAACATAAAGCAAAAATCAACCAGTATCTGGTAGAAGAAAATATAGAAAAAATACTTTTAAAAAAATTAGCTACTTGTTTTCCTAGATATACCTAGTATGCTAAAAATCTCCATGGTCAAAATGCTAATATAGAAATCGAAAAATAAACAAGGAATAAAGTAAATACAACAAAAACATTTTCTATTATGTATAAGAAGTCAATACATTACAAAACTGATTTTTTTTATTATAAAGATGTGGGGTACACTTCAGGGTTAGGTATCCAAATGTTGATTATGCAGTTACCCTTGTTCATGAGGTGTGCCCCTCTCTCCCCTGGCAGTTTTCCTCAAATGCCAATCCCACCTCCCCCACCCCCATCCTCTGACACTTTCCCACTACTGCCAATCCCTTTCTCCTTGTATTATGATAATTGTTCAAGGTCTGATGATGAGTGAGAATATATGGTACTCTGTTCTTGGTTTCTGTGATAGATCACTGAGTATGATTGACTCCAAATCCATCCAAGTTGCTGCGAAGTTCATATGTTTGTCCTTCTTGATGGCTGTATAATAGTCCATTGTGTGTATGTTCCACATTTTAAAAATCCAGTCCGGCTTTGATGGGCAGCATGGTTAGTTCCATGTTTTTGCTATTGCGAATAGAGCTCAACAAACATACGTGTGCAGGTATCTTTTTTGTAGAATAATTTTAGTTCCTCTGGGTACATTCCCAATAGGGGAATTGCTGGGTCATAAGGAAGGTCAATTTCTAGTTCTTTCAAAAATTGCCCAACTGTCTTCCAGAGAGGTTGCACTAGTTTGCATTCCTACCAGCAGTGCAGAAGCATTCCTTTTTCTCTGCATTCTCACCAGCATCTGTTGTTGTTTGTTTTATTAATGATAGCCATTCTTACTGGGGTTAGGTGGTAGGTGGTATCTCAATGTAGTTTTGATATGCATTTCTCTGACGATGAGCGAGGCTGAGCACTTTTTCATGTGTCTGTTAGCTGCCTTTATATCTTTGTTTGAGAAGTGTCTACTCATGTCTTTTTCCCACTTTTTAATGGGGCTGTTTTGTTTTTTCCTTTTGGTGCATGTGAGTGTCATGTAGATCTTAGATGTTAGGCCTTTGTCAGATATACAGTTGGCAAATATTTTTTCCCATTTTGTGGGCTGTCTCCTTGCTCTCTTGATGGTTTCTTTTGCTTTGTAGAAGCTTCTTAGTTTGATTAGGTCCTACTTGTCTATCTTATTTCCTAAGGTATGGGCATTTAGGGTTCTGATCAGTAATTGGTTGCCAGTTCCAACTTCCATAAAGGTGTTTCTTGTGTTTTCTAAGATTCTTATAGTTTGAGGTTTTACATTTACGTCTTCAATTCATGTAGAGTTAATTTTTGTGTATGGTGATACATAAGGGTCCTGCTTCAATCTTCTGCATGTGATCAGCCAGTTTTCCCGGCACCATTTACTGAATAAGTTCTCCTCTCCCCAGTGGTTGTTGTTGGAGGCTTTGTCAAAGATGAGTTGGTTGAGGAATGGATGCTTTGTTTCCAGAACCTCTGTTCTTTTCCATTGATCTATATGCCTGTTCTTGTACCAACACCAAGCTGTTTTGATTACTGTAGCCTTATAGTCAAGTTTGAAGTCTGGAAGTGTGATTCCTCCTGCTTTGTTTCTTTTGCTAAGGATTGTTTTGACTATTTATGGTTGTTTATGTTTCCATATGAATTTCTGTATTGTCATTTCCAGGTCTGAGAAGAATGATATTGGTAACTTAATGGGTATTGCATTGAATCTGTTGATTGTCTTTGGTGGAATGGACATGTTAACAATGTTGATTCTTCCTATCCATGAGCATGGAGTGTTTTGCCATTTACTTGTGTCTTCTTGGATTTATTTGATCAGTAAAACCAATATTTTAATTCAGTAGGAAAAAAGTACTTAGTTACTAAATGATGCGATCTCACAATTGGCTTGCTATATGGAAGAAAATAAAATTAAATCCTTGCTTAGTAGCACACACAAATATAAATTCCAGATAGATTAGCGATTAAAAAATAAAATAAAAATTTGCAAGAAAATCTGGGAGAGTAGATGTGTTATCTAGAGACAGGGGGGATCTAAACCCAAACTGGAAACTAAGAAAATATAAAATATGGAGCTATCTGACTGTATAAAAATTAAGAGCAGTTCTAGGATTATGCTGCTGTTCTTCACTTATATTCTTGAATTCAGTCCGAGGTCATTTGATTAGATTCCTGGGAAAATATATCATATTTGAATTCAGCCCCAGCAGGGCAAAATTGATGGCCAAATGCCCAAGAAAAATGCTCCAAAATAATGACACTTAGTATGGGGACACATTATAATCACTTTAACTAGGTGGAAAGAAAATGCCATTTTAAAATGATTATAATACTTCAAGGTCCTCTCTATGAAAGGAAGCATCGAATGGTCAAGAAGAAATTCAAGCAGGGAGTCAGAAGTGCTGTAAATCTCAGAAACTGCTCCCACATAAAGCCAGGCCAAGAAATAGAAAGTGAATATTAATCCGTTGGGATCAGAGCAGTGCCACTTTTCCAATCAGGTCAGACATGCAAAATCTTGAAGGAACAGACAATGAGGACAGAAGCATGATTTCGTGCTTTTTACAACTGATAGAACTTTGTATTAGAGCTTCCTGAATCTCTGGAAAGCAGCCTTCAAAAACAAAGAATTTATTTCAAGCAATTATGTTTTCTTTCTTTTTTTTTTCTTTATTGGTGTCCCTGGGTGGGTGCAAATAATTTATTTTTCAAAATGACTGTCACAATAAAGAAACACATTTACTTCTAAAATATTTAAATATGACAGAAATGTATTAGATGTAAGGTAAGAGTTATCTCTCCTTTTCCCACCCAATTTCACTGCCCATCCTGATGGTAAATACTCCTAGTAGCTTGGATGACTTCTGCCTTTTATCTGTACATTTGTATTCATATACATGCATATGTTTGTGTACAAAAATGTATATACACCATATGTATATAAAACCCACAAGAACATTTTAGAAGTTATTGTTATATCACTTGAGTTTCTACTTAGCGATATGTGTTTGGGGAATTTCTAATGTGAATGTGATGTGAATATGTGTGAAGGGATGTGCTTCATTCCTTTCAGCAACTGTCTGGTATTCCTTGGAATGGGTGTCATGGGGAAAAGCAGAATCCAAGCTCAGAGATCTTTGGGCAAAGGCCTCTGCCCCCAAGCCCCTGTTACTCACAAAAGAAATGGGCATATAGACTTGGTATTATGTTGCATTGATCTTTTCTTTTTAAAAGCTTTGGCAGAGACAATATAATTTATTTGCTGCATTTTCAAAATAGGTAATGAAATGATCTGCCAATAAAGACATGTTGTATTTTCCTTTCTAATTCTGTATGTGTTACTTCTACTAGTCTTACTTTAAGGGCTAGGGCTTTTGGTACACTTGTGAATAACAGAGGTGAGAGTAAACAGTCTGCCTTTTCCCAGTCTTTTTGGAATTGTTTCTTACATTTCATTGTCGATGATAACATTTGCTGTGGGTTTCTTATAGATCATTTCTTCATTTTGTTTTGCTTTGTAGACAAGAGGTCTTGCTGTGTTGCCCAGGTTGGTCTCGAACTTCCAGACTCAAGGAATCCTCCCACCTCACCCTCCCAAAGTGCTAGGATTACAGGCATGGGCTACCATGTCTGGTGTACTTGTAGCTCATTTTTGAAGTTAAGGATATTTCTTTTAGTATTTAACTCTGTTGTTTTAGGTTTAAAAATAAGGGTTGGTTAATATAGTTTGTCACTTTAATTATTTTTAGCATTTATTAAAACAATCAGATATTTAGATATTTTTCCTGTCAATTTTATTTATAGGTTATGCTCTATTATGGGGTTTGTGTGCACATAATATATAATATAAGATGTGAGGGGAACCCTCAAAAGCCTGGAATTAATTTGTAAAAAGTCATGTATGTATTCTTCCATGTTTAAACTTCAGTCACCTTCAAAGTCCTTTCCATTTGATGCAATACACCTATCGAGATGCTTTTTCCGCTGTTCAAAACAGTTTTTGAATGTGTCAATTTTAATGCCTTTTAGTACTTTCGCTGTTGTTTGTTTCACTTCTTTCACATCAGCAAAACGTTTCCCTTTGAGGACTTTTTTCACCTGAGGAAATAAAAAAAGAGTTGCTTCGGGGAGAGATTGGGTGAATAGGGAGGATGAGGAACAGGGTGGTCATGTCAGTTTTGGTCAAAAACTGCTGAACACTCAGTATGGTGTGGGCAGGTTGTTTGTGTAAATCACTCATCATGAAATAGGCAAATGTGTTGAATGAGTCTCCATAAAGAAATTCACTGAAGCCAAATGCAGCCTTTCACAATGAAGTTAGCTGTTACACTGATGCCAATGGGTTACTAGAACACTTACATAATAAGGGGAGCCTGTATCACACAAATAATTCTGTTTGGTTTGGGTACCCCCCACATATTTTGTATCTATATAGTGTGTGTGTGTGTGTGTGTGTGTGTGTGTGTGTGTGTGTGTGCATATATAATAACTATGTAGAACACTTGAATATAAATTCAGCAACTGATTATATATTTTTTATATATTATTGAATTTAATTTTCAAGTATTCTACATAGCTATTTTTGTAGTATTTTGACAGCAAGTGTGTACAAAGGTTGTCTTTTTCTGCAGGATAATTTTCCTTATCTGATTATGATGTAATGACTATGTTACCAATTGTATAATTATTTAAGATGCTTTATCATTTTTAAGGATATGAAATTTTTATATAAAGTATCAATATCTAATTTAATAAAGATTTAGCAAAAATTTCCCATAAGACTACCTGGGTCCATTACGTTTTTAAAAAAGGGGCAGATCTCTGACTATTTATTTATTTATTTTGCAAATTAGAAAATACAGTTTATGTTGAAAGTAAATTAGAGAGAGAGAGAGAGAGAGAGGAGATTTACCTACCAAAAGCCAGAAAACATGGCGGCAGCCATAACTCCAAGAGCTAATGACCCCGACCAGAGTCTAGGAAGGCAATAGCCCTCTTTATTTATTATATGATCAATTTTTCTACCTCGGGTCAATTTTCTTGATTCCCATTTTCACAATGAATTATCTAGTTCATTAACATGTCCAATGCATTGCTCTAAGCGGATTGATACATTCACATTTTCTTACAAGTTTAAAAAAAAAAACTTCTGTTTCTGTAATTATATTGAACATAGTGCTTATCTTTCTTTTTCATTGTTTCTGTTTTTGTCTCACAACACTGTCAGTTTTTGTTTGTTTGTTTGTTTGTTTTTTGTCAAATCCTCCTTCCATGCTTTTATCCTAAAAGTTTTTTGGTTTAAAGGGCCATTTCCTTTTCTTTTCATCTAATTTATTTTTAAAAAATTGATTATTGCCTATCTTTTGCTTTCTTTGTTTTCAGACTTTATAATAAAAGATACAAGGCAACATAGTTTCTTCTGGGTATTGCTTTAGTCTTACTTAACAGTTTTGAGGACCAGTGTAATTCTTTGTGAGTAATTTGCCTTTTTCTCTGTGTAGCTTTCAGTATTTTCTTTTTGTATTTAAAGTACTTCAGTTTCTCTATAAGATAGTATAAATGCATATTTTCCGTTCTCTGATTAGAACTTGGTTATTTCTTTCAATCTGACGAATCATGTATTTTTTTAATTGTGGAAAGTTCTCTACCAGCTTACTGCTGCTTTTCCAGTATCGTTGGCAGAAATTTTCTAGTGTGTTTCATGGACAGATAAACTTTTCCTGGATTCCAAGTTCAATTCCACCTTCTATGTTGCCAGGTGTCTGGGGTCTCATTGCCTCTCAGGCTTATATGGGCTTCTGAGACCTCTGTGAGCCTCTTAACTTCAGTCCCTATTGGTGATTCTAACCTTGAGTTTTCTTTTCATTTCTGGCTTCTGTAGATTCTTCCCATTTTGCTTGTTTTGTTTTGTTTTTTTGAGTTGGAGTCTCACTCTGTTGTCCAAGCTGGAATGCAGTGGCAGGCTCACCACCACCGCAGCCTTGACCTGCTGGGCTCAGGCAATCTTTCCGCCTCAGCCTTCCCAGTAGCTGGAACTACAGATGCACACTACCACACCCAACTAATTTTTGTTTTGATTTATTGTAGAGTTGAGGTCTCACCAAGTTGCCCAGGCTAGTCTCAAACCTCTGAGCTCAGGCAATCCCCTACCCAGCCTCCCAAAGGGCTGGGATTACAGGCTTGAGCCACCATGCCTGGCTTTCCCTTTTTGCTTTGAACGTTTTGTCCCCAGAACTTTCTATATGTTTCTAGTGGAGAGATTGAACTACAGGGGCACACTACCACACCCAACTAATTTTTGTCTTGATTTATTGTAGAGATGAGGTCTTACCAAGCTGCCCAGTCTAGTCCTGAACCTCTGAGCTCAGGCAATCCTCTTGACCCAGCCTCCCAAAGGTCTGGGATTACAGGCTTGAGCCTCCATGCCTGGCTTTCCCTTTTTGCTTTGAACGTTTTGTCCCCAGAACTTTCTGTATGTTTCTAGTGGAGAGATTGACTTTTGGAATCTTTCTACTCCACTACAGTGATGTAAATTCTCTATTACCTTTGTTTCAAGCCATTTCAACTTTCCTTTCTGTATATGAAGAGAACCAGTTAAAGCTTCACACATATTCTCAACCAATGTCCTGAAGCAATGGCATCTTTCTTTGGAGATTTCAAAAAACATGAATCACAATCAAGTATAAGGGAAAATGCATGGACTGTGGACTCAGAAACACATGAGTTTGAGTTCTTGTCTTGCTGCTTATTGGCTTTTTAATAGTTGTTTTGTTTCTTTGAAGCACCGGTGCTTTATTTTCAAGGGAGGAACAAAAATACCTCTCTCCCCCATTGTGAGGATTGCTGTTAATGTAGATGAAATGCAGAGACTGATTCCTGGTGTGTGTGAAACAAATGAGAGCTACTATTTTCATTTCTGCCAGCTGCTATGAGGAAATAGATGGGCGTTACAACTTCTTTGTATCCCAGATCTTATGCCACTTAAACTCTGCTGATAAAAAGGGAGCATGCATAGGAAATAATGGGATATCTTGGGTCCCAAAGACATTTAGTGATTCACTTAAACTGTATTTAAAGGAACACCCAGATCCATCTTGTCACACAGAATCTCGGGCAGTTTCCATGAGCTGTGTTGGCTGTGGGGGAATGGCAGCATTTGTGGGAATGAAGGAAGAGGATATTCCCAGATCAGCTTAGAGGATTTCCTGTCCCTCATCCCATGGCTGTCTGAATTCTCTTGCCTTCCTCAACACCTCAACATCACAATTTCCCACCCTGAGCTCACATTAATCGCCATTCTGCTGGGCATCAATTTCTGGACACACACACACACACACACACACACACAAACACACACACACACATACACACACAATATTTAAGTAAGGATAAACACAGCGTAAGTTATCTTTATCTTCTTTTAAAACTTCAAAAAAAGCATTGTTTGGAAATAAAATGGCAATTGAAAAGATATTATATTTTGTTTCTCTTAAACATAAACCACGTAGAACATACCTGATTTTATGTTTTCTAAGAGAATATGTTTATTTTATCTTATGTGAAAAAATATATGCAAATATAAGCATGTTTCTGTTGGTAGACAATCCTTTAAAAATAATATTTTTGGTTTTTCCTTTTATTTTTTCTTGTTTTCATGTCACTTATTACATTGTCTCATTGACTGCATACTAATTAAACTAAAGACTGCATTAAAACAACGAATGTTAAAAATATGGGATTCTGAGGATTTTATGAATAGTTCTGTTCATGGGTTGGAAAAAATGACCTGTGGACTATAACTGCTCAGTCAATCAAATTAGTCTGAAGAAAGCCAGCATCCCCAGAGAGAAGAAAAATTCATAAACAGTTGTTTTCTTTAAAGTCTCTGATAGACTACTTGATTCTCTGATGCAATATGGGAAGTTTTGGATATTAACTTTCCTATTACCCACTTCCCAAAGCAGTGAGTTCCCCATCTTTAGAATTATTCAAGCAGAGAAGAGTGATATCAAGAATATACTGTTATATGAGTGTAAAAACATTTTTGATTTGTCAAGCCTTAAGTAAAGAAGTCTTAAGAATAGGAGCATAACTTCATGTATCAGTTTGTCTACCATACACTTCCAAAGTCTAAGATTCAATTCTTGAGACTTTAGCCTTTTCTTCCTTAATATGGATAACTATAAGTGCTTTCTATCCATAATGTCAGCCAACTCTATTTCCTAATGAGCTCATAAGCCTCAATATTAAAATATCAAAATATGTGTATCAAGGCCCAATAAAAATACTTGATATTTCAGGAAAGAGATATTAAAAGTCCTTTTGGATGTATAAATTAACAAGATGACAATTTATTCTGTAACTTCCAATTTGGTTGGATGACTGAAAAAGTTCTCTTCCAATTAAGTATGAAATGAAATTTTGGGAGACCATTGTCCTCTTACAGGTTTAATTATTCTCAAAATTTCTTAATTTTTTTGTTTATTGGGAATAATAAGAAAAAACATTTTTTGGAAGGTAGAGACAATGCAATAATAATAACCATAGTTAATATATAGTGAGAGCTTATTATTTGCAAAGCATTGTCTTTAAGAATTTTGCAGATCTTTTTTCACTTAATGTCCACAGTGCCCTTGTGAGATTATTTGTTTTATCATTTCCATTTATTGATTAGAAATCTAAAGCACAGAGAAGTGAAACATCTTACTTAGGGTCATTTAGAAAGGGCACATCAGGATTTCAACACAATCTTGATCTTGCATCTGTGATTTCTTACCACTATGCCGTGCGGTTAGACACATAATTCAAATTAAAAAAGGCTTGGATTCAAATCCTGACTATGTCCTATATTAACCAAGTAGACATGGAAACCAGGTCTCAGTTTTGTCATCTGTAAAGCAAGGATGCTAATATTTATCCTACTGGATTGCTGTGAAGATTAAATGAGATGATCTATACTTAAAGAAACACAACAAAGTTCTGGCACAAAGTAGACACTGGTAAACAAATACTACATCCTTCTTCCTCTATTGCATTAGAGTTAAAAATTTATGGGAAAAAAAAGTATTTGTCCCAAACTTGGCCTTTCTAAAACCTTGTTAAAATATTTAATAGATGTCTCACCTAGGCTTCACATCCTTCAGATTTTTGTCATGAAAAAAGAAAGTAGTTACCTGAGAGCATAGATAATGATCTGACCTTCTCTGCCTCTCTTTGCCTGTGCTTGCTACTGCTTTATAGTGATTTTTTAAATGATGGGATAGATGGGATTAGGGGCTGAGGATGAAACAGCTGAACTTGTGGCTCTTTTAGGAATTTTAATGACAAATTCAAGAATGTTCCCTTGATTAAATTTCATCTTAAATTTTCTTGAAAGGATGTTTGTTTACTGATTTTTGAATGAGGAATTTTATAATTCAGGGATGAGGGATTATATAAGACATATTTCACATCTTGTAATAGGCTAAACCCCGAGTGGAACTTAGAGAACCAGAGAAAAAGGCTTTTGTGGTGAAACTGGTGTACAATGAAGGAATCCATTTCTCAGGCACCCTCAGAAGTGTTCCTCCAGCAATAGCGGGGTTATTTGTTTAGATGAAGACATCTGTGATGTCTAAATCTGAGGGCTGTGAGCAAGGGGGCAGAGTTAACTCTGCAAACTAAAAGTCACACTCCTGTATCTGTTGCATATCTGTTGCACATCAGTGTTGGGCCATGAGAGACCAAGGTTGCAATCATGGGGGCGACAGCAGATTGTTGGGAAATGTGCTCTTTTCCTTCCACCACTGTCCCCAATGGACAGTTTAGCTTGAAAATCTTTAACATATTATACATTTATCTGGTATTGCATGCATGGGGGAAAAGTCAGCATTGTGCTCTGTGGGCTTCAGGCTGCGGGCTTGGCAGGACACATGCGTGGGCTCGCAGGCCACACAAGCCCATGTGATCATGAGTAATCAACCCCCCCTTCCATTTTCAACCCCTACACATGTCTGCAGAAGAAAAAGACTAAACAAAATGTTCTTTTTTAATCCTAAATGAAAATAAAGAGAAGAAGGAGTAGGAGAAGGCTCTGGTCAAATTGATTGTAAATGCCTCCAGAAAGAGGCCCTGCTGCAGTGAGCACACCATTCTTTGTTCCAGTTTCTGGAATGCCAGTGCACTGTCAGTAAATATTTAACCTGTAACTCTCTCAATATAGATGACATTCTTACAGGATAATTCATGTCTGTTCCTGGCTACAGTTGGTGCTGTGGGCCAACTGGAGTGTAAGGCTTGTCCTCAAAGAGCTTGTCATTACCTTATTAGTTATTTTATTCTACATTTTATATCTGTCTTGTGTTGGGAGCCAACATCTATAGCTACATGGCTGAGGCCTATAAAGGCCCATCTGGAAGATCGCCTCTGACATAGGATATCAGTTATACCTACAATATTGGCATGTGATTAGTTACCAGTGTGCATACATGGCAGTAAAACTTATAAGTAAATCTCAATACACCTGATGGAAAGTACATAGCAGAATTATTTCTCTCTGTCTTTCTAAGTTTTACTTCTTTCTAGATATTTTTTAACTTCTATTTCCTGGTAGACTGGGTAGTCAGCTCTTGTTCCCAAAAGCTGTTTTCCCTAGGGCTAAGATTAGAAACTAAATTACCATGATAGTTTTGTCACCCTGCCCCTAGCCAGGCAGAACGTTTTCTTTTGTTTCATTAATTACCAAAACTCTGTCTGCTTCAGCCCATGGCCGCCATCTTGGCAGCCCTGCATTTACTTATTCAAGAGTGTGACAGCTACTATTTGATTTTTAGAGTAGACTTGTTAGAATAAAATATATACATATACACTCATAGTTGCGTAAATTTACGCTTGCTGTTTTGTTTCCTTTTGCTACATTATTCAAGTGTAATAGTTACTATACGATTTATGAAAGAATTAATGATGAGGTATTAGCTTAGTAGGATATAGCATAGTATTAAAGGTCAATCATTAGATTATATAAAAATTAAAGTTTAGACATATGAAACTCATATGAATATAGTAAAGTTTGGTAGTTTAAGAATAAGTTTTAACTGAGTTATAAGGCATTACGTTAAATCGTAATAGGATAATAGTATAACTAACAGTTAAGTCATTTAAGTAAACTTACAGATTATAGTATAGTGTTAAGTTGATAATATTAATCGTTAAAAATATTGGAGTCAGTGAACTTGGATTGAACCTAGAGTTAACTTAGAAAAGTTTTTGTATTAATCAGGGTTTAGAACAAAGAGTATAATATGAATGATTCATTGAACATTATGGAAAACACTTTGAATGATTTGTATTGAAATTGTGCACCTGTGACCTTAATGTAAGCACGGCAGGCATCATGGAATTCGCATTGTTTGCTTGGAAATTGCAGATCTCGTGGTGGTCTTGTGATGCATAGTTTGTAAAGCACGGAACTTGTATGCCCCCAGTAAGTGATTATCACACTGCTGGAGGGTATAGAAAATGATATATAAGTTGGAAGGAGTCCGAATAAAATTTGACTTCAGTCCTGATCAGACTGTTCCCAGAAGAACTGCCTCCGAGTGGTCTCTTCTCACTGTCCAGATTCTCTGGTGTGGGTCCTAACCCACCCTTGGTCAGTGCTGGTCACTGACAGTCTTGGGTGAAAATAGTAGAAAGAACACGAGTGTTCATATCTACTCCCTTCTGATATGCTACTAGAATAATGACAAGGAAATAAAACAACAATAAACCACAAAGTACAAAGAGACAGAAGGAGAGAGTACAGCATGCAAGAGATGTCAAAGAGATTCTGTCAGAGTCCAGCTCCAACACAAAGGTCAGGGCCTAAGGCAAGAGAATCAGACGCGGTGAAGGAAGAAGACACAAGTCAACTCCCTGGGTTGAGTTCGGGACTTTTCTAAAGTTTATTCAATTTTCACATGTTTATATAAGGCATTTTCAACTCTCAACCCCCTCACACATATGTCCACAAATGCTTACATTATGTTTTACAATCAAATGTTTTACAATGATTTATTTGATCCTCCCTATTCTTTTTTTGTTTCTATTATGTTAAAACCAACAGACAAGAACAAAACAATTTCTGCTAAAAATAATTAACTGTAACCTTTTAACCCTTACCCCTTTTATATCATGTTTCTAACAGTTCTTACATGTAACTTAACAGCAATACATTGGCGTTTACATCTATAACTAACTTTATTGTTTCTTATAACTAACTTTATTATTTCTTAATTATTTCCTATAAACTTTCCTATTATGTATCTATCTTTATTCTTATTTTACTTATATGAATCATAATCTAATAATGCTTAACAACCTTTACATGAATTATGCTTGACTACTCTCATATCCTATCTTTGTTTTCTATTTAATTATTTTTTATCTAATTATCTTTGATCATCATCCTATTTTTATCTACTTAACTATTCTCTCCTATATTATTATATTTATACTACTAGATCATTTTACTCTTACAAACTTATATCTACTATGTCTATACTTTCCTGAATTATGGTTAAAAGCAGCTGCCCTCAGGATTGACTTGTCTCAGGTCTCACAAACTTCCTCCTCCATCTTACCCGTCTGAGGTGTTATTTTAGTATAGGGTCTGTTAACCATTAAAAATAAAGAATGGGAAAGTTCTTTTATTTTCTTTATACACAATGGTTTTGCTTTTTATGGAGACGAAAGTAACTGAACATTCTCTAGCATCTCTAATGGCTGTGCTTTTGCTGTGTTCCTTATTCATGTCTCAAGCTTCAGTTTCACCAATACATCATCCTCGCTTATCAGTTAATGCTTCATCAGAAAGGGGTACTTTCTGTCTTATGCACACACTCCAAAGATCAAAGGGAGCCCATCAATGGGATCCATGGGGCTTTGCCTCCGGCATGGCCGCTTTAGCTGGGGCCTTGCTCCCAGCCAGCGTTTTTCCCATTTTCAGGTAACCCTTACTTTGCCTTCTGTTAGGAGTTGCGGCTCCTGACAAGATTCCAGAATTGAGAAATTATTGATAGACAGAGAAGCAGTAGCTGATTTAAAAGGAAAATGCAACTGGAAGTGGGTAGAGTGGGGTACCACAAGGTAACTGGGGATGTTTTCTCTGCAGAACCTGGCAAAGGCTCAGAAGAGGAAGCCCCGGACCTTACCATTAGGTCCTGAGGTAGACTGCAAGTTTGTACAGGAAAGAACTGTCAGGCCCTTCCTCTCTCTCATGGAGCACTGGGAGCACTCAGCTAGAGGTTTATTCCTCCCCAGATACTAGAACCAGATTGTCTCTTGTTTCAGGGAGGGAGCATGGCAAGACTGAGCTGCTAAACTGAACAAGGGAGGGAGGCTGTTCTTTACACAGAGTGGTGAGCCAGTTGCATACCACCTCCCAAAAGCTGGTGCTCAGGCAGGAGATTGAAGCCTTCTCTGGAGAAGCTGAAATAATGAAGTCACTGTTATTGGAGGATCTGCAGTGAGAACATGATCTTGTTCTCTACTCACCTTTATCGAAGACCACCGGTTGCCACGTCCCTGCTCCTCCATCTCTCAATGCCTTCCCATTTGCCATCTCTCACATGGAGCTGCCGGTCATCTTTTGAGACTCGTTCTTAGACACGAGCTGTTATCTGAGGATAACCAAGAATATTTAGAAAAAACCTCCTTCACTGAAAATATTATAGCCAGAAAAAAAGGAAATAAACACAATGAGGGGCTAGGAGAACATCTGTCCAAAAGCAAACAAAACCTGAGTTGACATTCTCAGAGAAAATGCTGCATCCATAGTATTAGAATAGGCTGCTATAAGGGTAATATTAGAAAACAGAAGAGACTCTAATGTTTCAAAAATATCATACCCCAAATTACAATTAAATAGAAGTCCTGGAAGGTGATGTTAAATGTATAAGAAAGTCGAATGCAGGTAGGAAGACAGACAAGAGATGGTACAAAGAAACAAAACACTGAGGCTCAATCTAGGAAGCAAGAGGTCTGTGGCAACATTCACTTGAGAGAAATGATGGAGGGTCAGAAAATTGAAAGAAAAATCAAATAATCAATATAAAACATACATGTCCAAATCAAAGGACCAGTTGAATGTCCAGGTTTATTAGGAAATAGAAGATCCTGAAAGCATCCAGTCTGATAAACTCTGTCATGTCAATCCAGGGCTAAGAATGGCACAGGTGGAGCAAAGAAACTTTGTGAGCTAGCAAAAAATGGTACTTTCAAAATTAAGAAGGAAACTTATTTCCTCCCTAGAAATTTTAGTCGAAGATTGTTTAGGTTCTCAAAAATTGTCTGTCCTGCATCCTCTTTTAAAGAAGCACTAGAGAATATAAGAAATAGAAGCATGGGTCCCAGAAAATGTAATAGGCAAAGGAGTTTCAGGAGACTGGCCAAAGAAAGTCTGGGGGTGATGGCTATTTTTGTGAATGATTATTTTTATACTCATTATTAGGTACTATTTGCTGATTAATGTAACAAAAAATGTGGCATAATTATATTAGGTGGATGGAGGAGGTGAAGAAAGATTATTGAAGGCGTCTCCAATCTCCTGCCTGAGAACCAGCATTTGGGAGGTGGCAGGCAGCTGGGAGCAGTGAGGCTTTGCCACTCAGTGTAAAGACCACATGATTCCCTTTTCAACCTACCAGCTCAGTCCTGCCCACCTCCCTCTTTGACTAAATCAAGGGACAATTTGGTTCTAATGTCTCTAACAGGATCAATCTCTAGCAGCAGAGAACTCACCAGTCACACTCGGAATGGTGATTTTGTTGTAAGAGAGTAGAATCTGGATTTATCATAATAGGAAATAGTGTTTTAAATTGATAAATGAAAGAACAACAGTATAAGCACATCATTGGTGTCACAGAGTTGAGTCGTAAAAATTTGCTAAAAGCATGAAATTAGTTGCTTCTAGGTCATGGAACTAGTTTTGGTAACAACAAGGCTCAATTTACTTATTTTTTATTTTATATTGATTTGCTATAACTTTTTAGTGCTATTAGAATTTGTAAATCATGTGCCTGGATACTATCTTTAAAAGGATGAAAACAATGGTTTTATGTCATTTGTATTATATCTGTTAGGGCAGTAACACCCCTAAGATTTCAGTAGCCTAATGCAAGCCAAGTTTGTTTCTTGTGTGTGCCTGCCTTATGTCCTAACAAGTTAGAGGTCTCTGATTCCCATGCTTCTGCAGTCTCCCAGAAACCCAGGCATGGAAACTGCATCCACTGCACTTTCACAAGCATTGCAGCAGTGGGAAGGAAACTCCAGAGGATCAAGCAGGCGATGAAGTGCTCTGCTCACTCACATGGGTGAGAACCCATCACAAGGTCCCATTCAACTCCTCAAAGGCCAGGAGGTTCAGGCTTCCATCTGCACAAAAGGTGAGAAGACCCAAATACTGGGGAGAAATACATCACTTGTGTTTTCCATTTCATGTCCATCTTTTCCCCCTTGTCACTCAGCTATTAATTTCCTGCCCCCAAGCATACTCATTGGTAATCCAGTGACTGTCTTTCTTCTCCATGTTTTTATAAAATTGCAGCCTTTGTGTATAGAGATTGCTTTGGAGAGGTCAACATATTTTGATCTAATCAATTGCTACATAACATAGAATACATGTATTATAATGTATTCAGTCAGTCTCCTACTGATGGATACTTAGAATATTTCTAGGCTTTTGTCATAGCAAACAGAACAAAAATGGGCATACTTTTTTATTTTTATTTTTTTGAGTGGGACTCTCACTCTGTCACCCAGGCTGGAGTGCAGTGGCATACTCACAGCCACCCCAGCATCGACCTGCTAGACTCTGTGATCCTTCCACTTCAGCCTTCCAAGTAGCTGAAACCACTGGTGTGGATTACCACGCCCAGCTAATTTTTGATTTATTGTAAAGATAGGTCTTGCTGAGTTTCCCTGGCTGGTCTTTAACCTGTGGGATCAGGCAATCCATTCACCTTGGCCTCCCAAAGTGCTGGGATTACAGGTTGAGCCACTGATCCCAGCAGGATATTCTTATACTTACCTTTTCCCCCATATTTAAAAGAACTTTAAAATACTTATTTCTATATTTAAAAGAAGTTTATTCTTTTTAAAAAGATTCACAGACTGTGAATCTGTATTTCTTTTTTTCCTTTTTCTAAATGGATGTGTTACCTATTTATTTAAGGAGAGATGGCAAATGCGACTGGTGATCAAGAGAATACATAAACAAGAGAAAAGTTAAGTGTTAAGGCAATAGGATAAATTTTCAAGGGGAAGCCAGCTCTTGACCTATAAGTAAGTCAAAGAACATTCTAGAGGAGGAGAGCAACACAAACAACCTCCCACAGGCAGAACTGCTGCTGCCAAGTTTGGGGAGGAGCGAGATATGCTCCTCTACAGTGGAAAACACATGCAGGACCAGGGATGAAACAGTTACTGCAGGGTGAGAGAGGATTGTGCTGAATATCATGATAAGGGAGAGAAATCTAGACCCCAAATGGGAGGCAGCAGTCAGCTAAGAGAGGTTTCCCCACAGAAAAGACTTCATAGGAAGGAATGCTTAAAAGCAGAACCATTTGGGAGGAGTTGACGCAAGACTGAGTGGACATGAGCTGAGACATTGTAAGAACACAGGCACGGAGAGGGTTTTACACATTCCAAAGTTGTGAATTGTAGTTTTTATTTTAAAAATCCTTGAAAACTTATCAGAATGGCAAGAGACAAAGAAAGCAGTGATTATTGTTAAAACAGAAGCTGTAAGTAGTAAAACAACAAATGAGATAAAATTAGAACATGAAATTCTGAATTAAGAAAAAAGCAGCTTTAGACAACAAAAGGCAACACATAATTTGGCAAGCATGTTTTCTGTATAAATACAGCTGTCAGGGAACAGGGAACACAAAGAGAATACCTCCTAAATTAAGCACAGCTCCGACATGAAGGCAAGGTGTCATATAGGCTAAACTTTTGGTATATTTTTGACCTGTGAATACAATGCTTCTACAATTTGTTCATGATTTGAATTATTGTGTACCTTTCTGACTTTTAGATAGTAAGAAAAGCAGAAACATTAATTTTAGAATGTAGGGTGGGCAAGGAAAAAATAATATGTAATCATCATATGAGCTAATGGGAGAAAGAAGAAAGGCAGGTGATACACAAAATTTGTCTGAGGGGTGTTTATTTCATGATAGACAAAAACCCTTTTTATGCCAATGCTATAACCAGATCACTCAACAGGTCAATAAAAATTGAGCAAATTTAAACATTAAACAAAATGTTTTCTCTTTTATGCAAAAATTTTTTATTTAAAAGTCTTTAAACTTAAATTTTATTTTTTTCAGGTTCCATTTTTTGATCCTGAAATATACCTAATGATTTGAAATTTCTTTCAGTTGTCTGCATCTCTTTCTGCAACAATATAGAAAGAGTCATTTTGGTCCTTAATTTTTCCATTCTTGGTGAACTGAACTCACAAGTAAACTTTCCCAGAATGAACATTAGTTTTAGTAAGTAGTTCTGAAGGAACTTTGAATATTTCATTGCAATTTTTTCCTAGGGAATGTTGACGTAAAGCTTGTGATAACTATTGCTGGCTTTCCCTTCTACTGCCCGATTTTGCCTACTGTCCTTGGTTTGTGGACCTTTTTTTTTTT
>NW_007252141.1:50247-72270 GCF_000164805.1 Carlito syrichta
AGCCTTCCAAGGAGCTGGAATTATAGGCATGTGCCACTCTGTCTGGCTAACTTTTTTACTTATTGTAGAGATGAGGTCTTGCCAAGTAGCCCAGGCTGATCTCAAACCCATGGGCTCAGGCAATCCTCTCACCTTGGCCTCCCAAAGTGTTGGAATTACAGGCTTGAACCACCACCCCAGGCCACTAATGGTCCTTTTTATATTTGTTGTTGGATATTAGCTATGTGTGTGTAAGGTGGCCATTTATCTCTTTTTTTTCTCAGACCCTACATCCTTTGAGCCATACCTTCAACATGTAGCAGTCACACTCTTGCCCTCGTCCTGTCAGCATTAGTGAAAGATATGAAAGACCTAAGTGTCACACAGATGCAGTTTCGGTATCTGGTGAACCCATAAGCCTATTTCTGACAAGAGCATCAATGGGTGCTTTGTGGAATGTCATAGTGTCCTCCATGGCACCAATACCAAAGATTAGAAATGTAACCATTGAAACAAAGTTCTCCCTCATATCTTGGTTTTTAATATTACTGTCTATGTATCCATGACTTTATATCAATTATATAGCTAAACTACTGAAACTGCAGAGAGACAAAAAGACAAATATAAAAGAATCTCATTTTCCACTTTCTGTTCAGCATTCTAGAGTTAAAGGGCAAAAGTTACTTAGTTAAATTTTAGATAGAAACTTGGGCATTCTGAGGGAAGATTACACTGAGGTGAGATGTCTGGGCTAGGCAAGAATTTGTTTTTTAAAGTAGTTTCCTACCTCCTAGATCAGTGCTTCTGGTACTATTTGTAGTAAAGGGCTAACACCCCCCCAATCTTGTCTCTGCAGACTGATATCTTTGTAAAGTACAGTGAAACCTAATAACAAAAATAAAAGCAAATACATATAAACCACAAGGCCCCCCATTTAATATTAGTTTAAATATACAAAATTACTCTAGCAAGTTGCTATAAAAGTTGTTGTAAATGGTCCTCTCAAGATATGTACTTAATCTTATCTCAGATAGCAGCAAATAGCTTGGGCATCAGACAGTGATGGACTTGAGGGGAACTCTCATTGATATGATTAATGCTCAGTATTCTTAATTTCCCAGAAAAGAGATTTTTTCACATTGTGGAGCAGAACATTGTCCAAAAACAAAATTAATGGACAAAAGAAAAGAATGGTGTCTTAATTTGCTTTCTGTTGCTTGTAATAGAATTACAGAAACTGGAGAAAGAAAATTTATTTCTTACGATGTTGGAGGCTGGGAGATCCAAGAGCATGCATGGCTCAGCATCTGATGAAGGCTTTCTTCTCAGTGGAAGCTTTTCAGTCCTGATGTTGGCTGGAGCAGTCATGGGGAGGGGGCTGAGAGTGCTAACATGCTTGCTTCCTTTTCTTAGAAAGTCACCAGTTCTACTCCTATGATAACCCACTAATCCATGAACCAATTACTCTATTAATCCATGAATGGAACAGAATCCATTCATGAGGAGATAGCCTTCATTGTCCAGCTGGCATAGACTTGGCTCTGAAATGTACTCAACTCTCCAAGAAGTAAGCTGTGCTGAGGAAGTGAGCACTGAGATAACACGGCTTGTGGTGTGCTGAGGCTGGACAGAAGCCACCTGCAAAGTCAACAAAACCACAACTTATACTTGGGCATGTGATTCTGAAACTGCCTATCCCTGAAAGGAGATGAACAAAATGGTGACCACCCAATCTACGTTTTGTATTTTTTTAAAAGAAAGTCCTTGATAAGTCAGCTTGGGGCAGAAGGTGAGACTATAAGAAACCAAAGGCGGACACACTGTTCTGTTCAGGACCACGTGATCACCAGCCCATAAACTTGAAGCATGAACCCAAGTTCTGCCACTCCCTAGAGTGTAACTTCTCTAAGAATTGCTTACTATATGTAGAAAAAGTGGACCTAACACTAGTGTCTACCTCACAGCACTGGCACCAGGAGGATTAAAATATGGTGCTCAGTGCATATTAGTTATTATTATGAATACTACATATTTCATATGTCAACCAATGTCACTGCAAGTTCTAAGGCCATCAGGCAGGTATAATTTAAGCACATTTACTTAATAGTACATATGAACAAATTTCCCAAAATCTCATGCAGAAAATTAATTGTGCTCCACATAAAAAGGCCCAAAAAATAGGGAAATCTGCATGTTTTTAGATTTACAAGGCACATTATTATATCAAGTTTTCTGGGAAATCCTGTGTGAATAACTCTGTGCACATTTATGTAACACATCCTTCCTAAAGCTATTTGATCACACAATGTGTTTTAGAAAACCATAACTAATCAGAATTAACATGCAACACATGTTTACTATATATCAGATTCTAAAATAATGGCTTGTTTAATACTTATAGGAACTCTGAGAAACAGGTACTCTTGGTATTCCCATTTTGCAAGGGAGGTTGAGTAACTTGTTCAAGGTCACACAATCCAGAAGTAGAAGGTTAGCTTACTCATTCTACAGAAGACACTTCAGGAGGTGCCAATTTGAGTAATCTTTTATTCAGACTGGTGTATTCAAATGATTTGTTGTTCACACATCCATTTGTTCTCCTTACACCAAGCCTTTCATTTGTCTCTTTTTCCTTCTCAGAAATTGACACCTTATCTAAGACCCTCATCAAATCTTTTCCACATAGTCTTCTTTATATTTCTGGCTATTGTGATCTCACTTTATCTGAAATCCTAGATACTTGGCATTTGTTTTATTCAATTCTCACTTCATTATTGGGCTGATGTTCTATTCTACTCTGAATCATCATTAATGTGAATCTTTTCTTCTCAAATATCATGTAAATCTTTGAAAATGAGAACCATCCAACACTGAAAATTCGGAGAACATAATAAATGGATGTTGATTTGAATTTTCTTAATTAACACCTGGAGTTGTTCCAAGTTTACTCAGTGTGTGTCCTGATTTGCTCACAGGAGGAAAATAACTCTATCTGCAATCGTAATGATGACCTGGCAAAGGGAAAATGATCACCTTTGCTCTCTCATGTAAGTGAATGATCCACAAATTTTCATACTTGTAAATTATAGAAAGTGATTAGACATAGGGTCTTCAACTTGCAATAAATATTATTAAATATATACACAGAGAACAGAATATATGTGTTAAAAATCATTTTTCATTTGTTTCCTAATTTGATTATTAGGGTGACTGATTTTCCAGAGAAAGTGGGGGATTTCTGGTGGCAAATTAAAACAAGTCAAAATTGAATCACGGCGCTTGAAAAGTTCTTAAAGGGTCATTTTGTTCTCATCTCCCCCCGCCCACATGGAGATATGCCGCTTATAAACTTCAGAAAGAGTATATTCCATGCTTTTGTAGAATTGAACATGATCCAAACAGGTGTGATCTTTTTTAGAACAGAAAATACTCATGCCTTTCTCTGCCTCTTAATTCCATCTTTAAATGTCTGTTTTCTATTGTTCTCACTGCCAGAGAAATGTGAATATATGATAGTAGAATTTTAACAAAAAATAATCCAAAATATGGCATTAAATACAAAATTACTACAATATTTACAATTTAAAATTACTTTCTAAATTTCATGCAAAACCATTCTAAAATACAGAGCAAGAAAGTGTTTGGTGAAAATTATTCTCTAAAGAGTGGAGCTAGGACAAATTGGGAAACCTAATTGGTGAATTGCTCTAAATTCTTGAAAATAAGGTTCACCATGAGTTCTGGACTGAGTGTTTGTGTTCCCACCCCCCAGTTCATACATTGACATCCTAACCTCCAAAGTGATGCTATGATGAGGAAATGTCTTTGGGGAGTAATTAGACCATGTGAGTAGAGTTCCCATGAGTGGGATTTACCCTTATAAGAAGAATCATCAAACTAGTGCAACCACTTTGGAAGATAGTGTAGTGATTTCTGAAAGAACTAGAAATTGACCTTCCATATGACCTAGCAATTCCCCTATTGGGAATATACCCAGAGAAACTCAAATCATTCTACAAAAAGGATACCTGCACATGTATGTTTGTTGCAGCTCTATTCACAATAGCAAAAACATGGAACCAACCATGTTGTCCATCGAAGCTGGACTGGATAAAGAAAATGTGGTACATAAACACAACCGAATATTATGCAGCCATAAAGAAGAGCAAACATATGGACTTCATAGCAACTTGGATGGATTTGGAGTTGATCATACTCAGTGATCTATCACAGAAACAAAGATCAGAGTACCATATGTTCTCACTCATAAGTGGACCTTGAATAATTATAATACTAAAAGAAAGCATTTAGCATTAATGGGAAACTGTGGGGGGGGACTGGTAGTTGAGGGAAACTGTTAGGGGAGGGAGGGTCATACCTCATCAACAAGGATGCCTGCATAGTCAATGTTTGTATACCTACCCCTGAATTGTACCCCACATCTCTAGCAAAAATAAATATAAAGATGAAGGGCAGAGATAGGTGCAGTGATGTGTGCCTATGATCCCAACTCAGGAGCCTGAGAAAGGAGGATTATTCGAGGCCAGGAACTGGAAACCAGCCTAGGCAACAGAGCAAGACCATATCTATAAAAAAAAAAAAGAGGCAGGGCAGAGGCCAGTTTTCAAGAAATGCCAAATATTTCATTCCCATCAGGTTTCTTTTTCTGTGGTACATATACATGATGGAATATTTTGCAACCATAAAAGAGGACAAAATTATGAACTTTGCAGCAACTTGGACGGATTTAGGGTCAATCATACTCAGTGATCTATCATACATTCTATCACACAATGAGTATCACACATTCTCACTCATAAGCCAGCCCTGAATAATTATCATAATACTATTAAAAAAAAGGATTGGCAGTAGAGGAAAACGCCAGGGGAGGGAGGGGGGAGGCACGCTTCATCAATAAGCGTACCTGATCTCAAACCAGGTCAAGTGGGGACCAAAGTGAGGCCCAAACTTTATCTGTACAATGGCCATTTGTATATCTAATCCTGAATTGTACCCTACATTCTTAAAATAAATTTTAATAAAAGAAGAATCAGGCATGCTTGCTTTCTACCACGTGAGGAGACTGAGAAAAGCCCCCATCTGCAAACCAGGAAGAGTGCCCTCCCCAGACACCAAATTTGTTAGCACCTTGACCTTGGACTTCCCAGTCTTCAGAACTGTGAGAAGTAAATGTTTGTTGTTTAAACCTCCCTGATTAAGGTGATTTGTTATAGCAGCCCATGAAAAATTACCCTTGGGGTCATATTTGCCATGACCTGACCCTTCAATGTATTCCCAGGGCAGAGTCTCTCATTGGTTTTGGGAAACAAGTGCTTGTCCATGGAGCAGAGGCCATGTCTCCCTCTCATCTCATACTCCAGCAAAGAGTTCTCTGTGCCTGCCAATTGTCACGGGACCTACACAGCTTCAACGTCCATCTGGCAGAGCTGGTCACAGTACTTAATTCCATTGCAGCCCAAACAAGTTTTTCACATTCACATTGTTCTGAGTTTGACTTTGAAGCGTGCAGGGCTTGCATTTGCCCTCTCAGGGTCAGATGCTGTGACATAGAGATAAGCAGAGCCTACTGTCTAATGAGACTCACAGTTAGCAGAGTCATTGTAAAACACATGAAGATGGTAGTGAGTTGCTTGCTGGCACATGCATCTGGGTGCTAGGTGAGCCTTGGGGAAGGTCAGGGCATATTGTGAAAAAGATTTAGCATTGCAGGTGGAGGAGAGCAGGAGGAGATGGGAAGGACATCCTGGGGGGTGGAATCAGCCCTCGCTAATGTCCTTGAATGTGAAATGTGGGCTTGAGAAGAGTGAGGTGAAGACTATGAGTCAATGGCTGGGAGTGTTGTCAGAATATAAAGTAGCAAATATAGGTCAGATCCTTTTTTTAAATGTTTTACCATTTGTCTTCCTCTGTGTTTTCATTAGTGTTTGCTCTGTGTCTCCCATAAATTAATGCAATGCTTGGAAAAGAAAGTTAGATTTCTCCTCCTCCATTTTTTCCTACCATTCATCAGACAAGCATTCTTTGGCTGGTGACTGTATGCTCAGAATCATGTTATTTTATTGTTTTATTTTAAAGATGTGGGGTACAATTCAGGGTTTGGTATACAAACATTGACTATGCAGGTACCCTTGTTGATAAGGTGTGCCCCTCCTTCCCCTGGCAGTTTCCTTCAACTGCCAATCCCACCTCCCCTCCCTTAACAGTTTCCTGCTACTGCCAATCCCTTTATTATAGTATTATGATCATTGTTCAAGTTCCGCTTATGCATAAGAACATATGGTACTCTGATCTTTGTTTTTGTGATAGATGACTGAGTATGATTGACTCCAAATCCATCCAAGTTGCTGTAAAGTCCATATGCTTGTACTTCTGGATGACTGCATAATATTCTAATGTGCATATGGACCACATTTTTTTTTTACCCAGTCCAGATTCAGAATCATGTTAAACTCAGATGATTTGACAGGAAGTTCCACACAGCGTGTAAGTAACCTCTAGGCAACAAACTCTGTGTTCACACCAAAGAGTTTTAATATATGAAGATTTGTTCATTATTTAAGCTATTCTTCAGTTAATTTTTTAAAAATAAATTTTACTGTGCATATTTAAGGCATACAGCAACATGATATTCTGGGATACATATAGGTAGATAGTAAAAAGGCTACTGTAGTGAAACAAATTCACCTATCCACGATCTCACAGAGCTGACTGTGAGACAAGAGTTGAACGATGTACTCATTTGGCATGACTCTCAGTGCCATTCAGTTTGAGTACTTGTAGCCCTCATGTTTCACATTAGAGCTCTAGATCTGTTCATCCTACACATTGGCCACCTTATGTCCTCTGACCTGCATCTTTCCATTTCCTGTCCCCACCTGGTAATCCCTACTTTATTCTCTGTCTCGGTAAACAATTTTTATATGTCTATTGATACGTGTAAGTTAGGAAAGTTTCTGCTGATTACATACTGACACGTAAATATTTATTCACTTTTGTGATTTTTTAATTTTTTTATTTTTATTTTAAAGATGTGCAGTACTGTTCAGGGTTAGGTACATAAGTAGTCATTGTACAGGCAAGGTTTGGGTGCCCTTTTTGATGTTATGTACCCTCCCCCCCATGGCAGTGTCCCACTACTGCCAATCCCTTTCTCATAGTGTTTATGATGAATGTTCAGGGTCCACTTACGAGTGAGAACATGTGGAACTTGAATTTTTGTTTCTGTATTAGATCACTCAGTATTATAGACTCTAATTCTATCCAAGTTGCCACAAAGTTCATAGTTTTGTTTTTCTTTATGTCTACGTAATATTCCCTCGTGTATATGTACCACATTTTCTTTATCCAGTCAACTTTCGTTGGGCAGCACGGTTGAGTCCATGTTTTTGCTATTGTGAATAGTGCTGTAATAAACATGCATGTGCAGGTGTCTTTTTCACAGAGTGATTTGAGTTCCTTCGGATATATTCCCAGAAGGGGGATTGCTGGATCATATGGAAGGTTGATTTTTAGACCTTTTAGAAATAGCTAGACTGCTTTCCACCGAAGTTGTACTGGTCTACACTCTCACTAACAGTGTAGAAGCATTCCCTTTTACCCACATCCTCTCCAGCAGCTATCGTTTTTTGAGTTATTATAGATGGCTACCCTGACTGAAGTTAGGTGGTATCTTAGTGTGGTTTTAATTTGCATTTCTTTGATGATTAGTGAGGTTGAGCATTTTTTCATGTATCTATTGACTGCTCATATGTCTTCTTCTGAGAAGTGTCGATTCATATCTTTGGCCTACCTTGTAATAGGGCTGTTTGTTTTTTCTCCTTTCAAAATGTTTTAGTTCTTTGTAGATCCTGGATGTTAGGTCTTTGTCAGATTTACAGCTGACAATTACTTTCCCATTCTGTGGGCTGTCTCCCCACTCCCTTAGTGGTTTCTTTTGCTTTGTAGAAGCTTTTCAGTTTGATGAGGTCCCATTTATCTATCTTATCTTTTATGGCATTCACTTTTGGAATTGGTTGCAGATCCCAATCCCCATAAAGGGTGTTTCCTACATTTTCATCTAAGATTCCTATAGTTTGAGGTTTTAACTACACTTATATTTAACTATTTAACTATTTTTATATATATATTTAACTATTTAGGGTCTTTGATCCATTTAGAGTTGATTTTTGTGTATGGTGAGAGGAAGTATGCTGTTTCAACCTCCTCCATGTGGTCATCCAGTTTTCCCAGCACTGTTTACAAAATAGGTTCTCCTTTCCCAAGTGGTTTTTGGTAGAGGCTTTGTTAAAGATCAGTAGGTTGAGAAATTGAGATTTTGCTTCCAGAATCTCTATCCTGTTCCATTGGTCTACACCTGTTCTTGTACCAATATCCTGTTCCATTGGTCTACAACTGTTCTGTTTTGATTATTGTTGCTTTAAAGTAGAGTTTGAAGTCTGGAAATGTGATACTTCTTCCTTTGTTTCTTTTGCTAATGATTGTTTTGGCTATTTGTGGTCTTTTATGTTTCCATATGAATTTCTGTATTCTCCTTTCCAGGTCTGAGAAGAACAATGTTGGTAATTTAATGGGTATTGTGTCAAATCTATAGATTTCCTTTGGTAGGTTGAACATCTTAACAATGTTAATTCTTCCAATTCATGAGCATGGAATATTTATCCATTTGTTTGTGTCTTTGATTTCCTTGTAGATCTTTCACTTCTCTGGCTAGGAAGATGCCACAGTGTTTCTTTTTTGTGTGTGGCTATCATAAATGGGATTGTGTTTTTTTATTTGGTCTTCTGTCTATTGTTTGTGATTTTTAAATTTTAAATACTCTTGATTTTCAGGGCAAAGAATATTCATATTTTTAAAATATTTTTGTTACCTACCACATCACAATATCTGATATAAAATTTATCACAGTTTGAACTCAATAGATAAATGATTTTCTTTGGCTATTCAATTGGAGTGGTTTAATTAGACATATATACATGCATATATATTTCAGAACAATGTAGTAGGTAAATCACATTTTGATAAATCACAAGGTATCGTAAAAGCATAATAGCAAGGTATTTGACACATCTCTGGTTTTACTACATTTGTAATGTCAGTGGCACTCACTATTTGCCTTTTTTGTAAAATTAGATTTTACAAAAATCAATAAGCTACAATCGATGGATGGTGTGTATCACCATTAGAAAAAAACAAAAAAAATTCTTATGATCAAATGTGTGTTATTCTACAACTTTTAGAAAAAATCAAAATTTTTTTTCTTAGAACCAAGTCATTTATTAAATAAATAGCAATGAGAAGTCATTTGAATCATATTTCCACAAAAGGTAATCATTTTGGAAGAGCTTTTCCACTCAGCCTAGCAAATAATGAACCAAAGATAGACTTATTCAAATAAAGTAACAAAATTTATGCAAAACTTTTTTAGTTCACAAGGTGACTATTAAATTGTAAAGAAATTTATGCAAAATTTCTCAAAACCAGGCAAAATAAATTTACTCAAAAGAAAATATATCCAAGGTTACAGTTTTTATTTTTAAGTGTTTCTATCCCTACAAGTCTAATTCTAGAGAGAATTAAGGCATAGCTTATTTTAGTAAGCTTACAAATGAGGTCACTTTGGTATTCAAAATTCTTGTTTATGGTCTGTTGAGAGCACTGAATCAAGACTCATACATTTGCAAATAATAAAACAAAATGCATATTGTGATGATCTTTTTCAATAAAAATGACGATGCCTTTAAGATCCTTCATTGAATGAATTACATGAGGGACACTGCATGCATTGAAACTTCCTTTAGGATACAATAGCCATACAACACATCTAAGTCTCATGAACATTCATTGATAGAAACTTATAGGTTACTCCTATAGGAATCTCTTTGTAACAGAGGTCCCTTTTTGGTTCTAGTCACTAAGTAAAGCAAATGCTATCATTTTGGGGGGATTTTCACCAAGGATAATTCTTTCTGCTTCACCAGGATTTGAAATGAATCTCTCATGAACTTTTGGGTCCCTTCTAATGTGTCACTTGACATTGTGTCAGAAAACCATACAACTTGAGAACAAGTTGAGCACACCTAATCTGAAAATATGTATTCTGAAATGCTTCCAAATCTGAATTTTTTAAAAATTTAATTTTAAAGATATGGGGTACAATTCAAGGTTAGATATACAAATGTTCATTATGCAGGTATCCTTGTTGATGAGGTATGCCCCCCTCCCAGCAGACTCCCACTACTAACAATCCTGCCTCCCCCCACCTGCCAGTTTCCCACTACTGCCAATCCTTACAGTATTACAAAAATTGTTCAAGGTCCGCTTAAGAGTGAGAACATGTGATACTCAGTTCTATGTTTCTGTGATAAATCACTCAGTGTTCTAATCTCTAAGTACATCTAGGTTGCTGTGAAGTTCATAATTTTGTCCTTTTTTATGGCTGCATAATATTCCATCGTGTATATATACTGCATTTTTAATCCAGTTCACTTTTGATGGGCAGCATAATTGATTTCATGTTTCTGCTATTGTGAACAATGCTGCAATAAACCTACATGTGCAGACATTTTTTCACAGAGTAATTTGAGTTCCTCTGGGTATATTCCCAGTAGAGAGATTGTGGGATCTTATGGAAGATCTGCTTTTAAATCTTTTAGGAATCACCACGCTGTTCTCCACAGAGGTTGTATTAGTTTACACTCCCACTAACAGTGCAGAAGTATTCCCTTTTCCCCACATCCTCTCCAGCATCTGTTGTTTATTGAGTTACTGATGATGGCTGTCCTGACTGGAGTTAGGTGGTATCGCATTGTGGGTTTAATTTGCATTTCTTTGATGATTAGTGAGGCTGAGCATTTTTTCATGTATCTGTTGGCTGCTCCTATGTCTTCTTCTGAGAACTGTCTATTCATATCTTTTGGTCACTTTGTAATGGGGCTGTTTGTTTTTTCTTTTCAGCATGTTTGAGTTCCTTGTAGATCCTTGATGGTACACCTTTGTCAGTCATGGAGTTGGCAAATACTTTTTCCCAGTCTGTGGGCTGTCTCTCTGCTCTCTTGATGGTTTCTTTGGCTTTGCAGAAGCTTGTCTAACTTATCTCTTATGGCATGGGTACTTGGGGTTTTAATCAAGAAGTAGTCTCCAGTTCCAATTTCCATAAGGGTATCTCCTGCATTTTCTAAGGTCCTTATACTTTGAGGTTTTATGTTTAGGTCTTTGATCCATTTGGAACTGATTTTTGTGTATGGCAATAGGTAGGTGTCTTGCCTTAATCTTCTGCATGTGGTCAGCCAGTTTTCTCAGCACCATTTACTGAACAGATTCTTCTGTCCATGGTGGTTGGTGGTGGAGGCTTTGTCGAAGATGAATTGGTTGAGAAATTGAGGTCCTACTTCTGGAATCTCTATCCTGTTCCATTGGTCTATATGCCTGTTTTTGTACCAATATCAGGCTGTTTTGATTATTATAGCTTTATAATAGAGTTTAAAGTCTGGGAGTGTGATAACTCCTGCTTTGTCTTTTGTGCTGAGGATTGTTTTGGCAATTCATGGTCATTTATGTTTCCATATGAATTCCTGTACTGCTATTTCCAGGTCTGAGAAGAATGCTGCTGGCAAATTAATAGGTATTGCATTAAATCTGTCGGGTAGGATGGACATCTTAACAGTGTTGATTCTTCTAATCCATGAGCATGGAATATTTTTCCATTTGTTTGTGTCATCTTTGATCTCTTTGAGCAGTGTTTTGTAGTTTTCATTGTAAAGGTCTTTCATATATCTGGTTAGGAAGATGTCAAGGTATTTCTTTTTTTTATGTTTGGTGACTATTGTGCATGGGATTGTGTTTTTGTTTTTTTGTTGTTGTTTATTGTGGATGTATAGAAATGCAACTGTCTTTTGCAAATTTATTTTACACCCTGAGACTTTGCTAAAGTCCTTTATCAGTACAAGGAGGTTTTGACAGATTATCTTGGGTTTGAGGTATAGAATCATATCATCTGCACAGAGGGTTAACTGGACTTCCTCTTTTCTAATTTGATATTCCTGATCTCCTTCTCTTGTCTGATTGTTGTAGGTAAGACTTCCAAAACTATGTTGAAAAGGAAGGGTGAAAGTGGGTATCCTTGTCTCATTCTGGTTTTCATGGAAAATGGTTCCAATTTCTGCTCTTTTTTTAGCAGTATACTGGCTATGAGTTTTTCATAGATGGCTCTTGTTATTTTGAGGTAGGTTCCATCTGTGCCTAGATGTTCAAGAGTTTTTATCAAGAAGGGGTGTGAATCTTAATCAAAAGGTTTTTCCACATGTAATGATATAATCATGTCGTTTTTGTTTTTATATCTGTTGATGTATTTAATTACATTTATGGTCTTGCAAATGTCGAACCAGTCCTACATCCTGGGGATTAAGCCGACTTGGTGGTGGGGGAAGATTTTTGAGATGTGTTATTGGATCCAGTTTGCTAGGATCTTGTTGAGAATTTTAGCATCTATGTTCATCAGGGATATTGACCTGTAGTTCTCTTTCTTTGTTGGATCTTTGCCTGGCTTGGGTGTCAATGTGATGTTAGCTTCATAAAATGATTTTGGGAGAGATCCATCTTTCTCAATTGCCTGGAATATTTTCAACAGGATTGGTGTCAATTCCTCCTTGTATGTTTTGTAGAATTCTGCTGGAAATCCATCTGCTCCAGGGCTTTTTTTTTGTGTGTGTGTGGGTAATTTTCTTATAACACAGTCAATTTCCTGGATTGTTATTGGTCGATTTGGGGTCTCAATTTCTTCTTGTTTCAACTTGGAGAGGTTGTGTGGTGTCAGAAAATCCTCCATTTCCTTTAGGTTTTCAAGTTGGTTTCCATACAAGTGTATATAGTAGTCTCTGATAATCTTTTGTATTTCTTCACGGTCAGCTGTGACTTGATCTTTTGTATTTCTGATTGTGTTTATTTGTGCTTTTTCTATCTTTTTCTTGGTCAGTCTAGCTAGGGGTCCATCAATCTTGTTTATCCTTTCAAAGAACCAGCTTTTAATTTTGTTGCTTTTTTGTAGTATCTTTTTGTCTTCTATGTCCTGAATTTAGGTTTCTATTTTGGTGATCTGGATTCTTCTGCTGAATTAGGATTTTGGTGGTCTTGCTTTTCTTTAGATGAATTAGGGTTTTGGTGGTCTTGCTTTTCTTTAGGTGATTTGTTAGGCTGTTAACTTGAGATCTTTCCATTTATTTCATGTATGTTCATAGAGATATGAATTCTCCTCTTAAAACTGCTTTTATGGCATCCCAGAAGTTTTGTAAGATGTTTCTTTGTTTTCATTTGATTCCAGGCATCCTTAATCTGTGTTTTGATTTCCATATTGACACAGGAGTTATTTAGCATCATGCTGTTTAGTGTCCATATCTTTGTGGGATTGGGGGGAACTTTGTTGGTGTTGATATTTATTTTTATTCTACTGTAGTCTGAGAAGGTGCATAGCAGTATATCAAGCTTATGGAATTTGTTTCTACTTGATTTATGACTGAGAATGTGGTCAGTCTTTGAGTACATTCCATATGGTGATGAGTAGAATACATATTCTGTGGTTGTTGGATAGAGTGTTCTGTAGGTATCAATTAAGTCCATTTGGTAAAACGTCACACTGAGGTTCTGTATCTCCTTGCTGATTTTTTGCCTTGATGATCTGTCTAGGGTTGTGAGTGGGGTATTTAAGTCCCCAACTATGGTGGTGTTAGAGTCAATATCTTTTTTAAGCTTATCTGGAAACTGCTTTATGAAAGTTGGTGCTCCTATGCTGGGTGCATATATGTTTAGGATGGATATTTCTTATTGATGGATTGAACTTTTTATCATTATGTAGTGACCTTCCATATCTTTTTAAATTTTTAAATAGCTTAATGGATATTTTGTCTGATATTAAGATTGTGACTCCTACTTTCTTTGTTTTCTGTTCACCTAAAATTTTGCTTCCCAATTGCATACTTTGAGTCTATGAGTGTCCTTTCTGGTGAGATGAGTCTCTTGGAGACAATATAATTTTGCCTCATATTTTACCCATTTTCCCATTCTGTGTCTTTTCAGGGGTGCATTAGTCCTTTCACATTCAGGTTAATTATTGTGATGTGAGAGTTTATCCCCATCATAAGGTTCTTATAGAGTTTATTGTTGTTGCTACTGCTTGTTTGTTGTCTTTCTTTTTATTTTTTTTTTGTTGATTCATGTATATTTTCAATCTTATTCTGCATTCTTGCAGAAGGGTGCTGTCATTCCTTTTTTCCTTTTTTCTGTGTTTAATATTTTCTTAAGTGTTTCTTGTAGAGCTGGCCTGGAGACAGTGTAAACTCTTAAGGATTGAATGTCTGGAAAGGATTTTAATTCTCCATCACTGATGAAGTTTAGCTTAGTTGGGAAGGTAATTCTTGTTTGAAATTGCTTATCTTTGAGAACTTTGCAAGCTTGCCTAGCCAGAAGTGTTTCTGTAGATAAGTCTGCTGCTATTCTAATTGGTCTTCCCCAGTAGGTAGTCTGACCTTTTTCTCTTGCTAACTTTAGGTATTTTTCTTTTATACCTACTTTGTGAAGATGACTTATTATTTGTCTAGGAGTTGGTCTTCTCATTTGTTGTCTTGCAGGAGTTCTCTGAATCTCTTGTGTTTGAGTGGTCAATGAGGAAATTTTTCTTGCATATTCACAGAATGTTTGTTCCAGAGTGGTCTCTGTCTCTCTATCTGCCTCAGTAATTCCAATTAGTCTTAGGTTTGACCTCTTGAAATAATTGGCCATCTCTCAGAGGTTTTATTCTTTCTTTTAAAGCTTCTTTTCTATGTTTTTAACAGTTTGGTTTAGTTCCAGATTTAGGTCCTCAAACTCTGAGATTCTATTTCTACTTTGCTAATTCTGTTTTCCAGACTTATCAGCTTATTGTTTATTTCATTCCCTGTATTCTCTATTGCCGTTATCTCAGTTATCACCTCCTTCATTCATTCCTCTTGTCTCTCCTCAATTCTATTTATTCTCTCTATTAATGTCTTGATATATGGGTTTGTGGTTTGAAACCAATAATTCTGGGGCTCTTCACTGTTTGTCTTCCAAGGTCTGTATTCTCAGTGGCTGACCTCCCAGGGGTCTGTGTGATACCCATATTCTTCCTTTGGTTTTTCTTCATTTGTATAGATTTTCCTCCCTCCATTTTTTTAACCTCTTCTTTAATTCTGTTGCTCAGGGGTTGTTGTTAAATCTCCTGTTCTTCCTTAGGTGGATCCTCTGTCTTTGTTCAATTCTGAAGCTGGACTGTGTGTTGGGGGCTGTAGTTTTCAAAGTTTTGAGAATTAATTGAGGGGGGAGTTGTGATTCAGAAACTATCTGCAGATCCCAGTATCTGCTGACAGGTATGCTGGTCCCCTGGAACCCACTTCCCACTTCCATACAATCTGTCCATGCAGTAGAGGTATAGGTTTGCCCCCTGAAAGTAAAATGAGGTAAGAAAAAGGAAAAGAATGGAAAAAAGAAGGAGGAGGATGAGAGGAGGGTGGAGAGAGTAAGGAAGAAGAGGGAAAACAGATAGGTACACCAACTAGCAAATGTAAAAACACACAGAGATAGAGAAGATAAAAAAATACAGACAATCATACAAACACACAAACTGACATCATCCCCTCTATTAATGAATTCTCCCTCAAAAATACCCATACACAAACAGGAAGTCTAAAAAAACAGCCATAAAGTAACAAAAACAAACAAGTATGAAAATATAATCAAAAACAGAAAGAAGTGGAAAAGAAAAGACAAACCAAAACAAAAAAAAAAAAAAAAAAATCCCAAGCAAAACAGACTAACAAGCAAAAACCAAAAAACAAGCAAAAAAACCCAAAATTTACTCTGAGGCTATTCCTGTAACTTCAACTTCCTTTCAGTTTGGTCTCCAGCTCCTCCCCTCTGCTTTCAGGACAGGCTGATAGGGTTGCTCTCAGCATGGGTCAGATGCCCCATGGACTACGTGGGAGGAGGTGGAACAGATCAGGACTCACCCAGCTTGCTGCTGCTGTTGTCAAGTCTCCCACTCAGATTTGACCTGTCTGTGCCTGTTCTAGTGTGGGGGAGAGGTGACTATCTCTGAGTTTGATGAGATAATCTCTAGGTCCCAGTTTGGAGACTGGGTGGAGGTGGGCGGGGCAATGCAGGTCTCTGCTTTGTCCTGAGACAGAAAAAAATGGCTCCAGTGGGCATTTCCTCACTGGTGGTGGGTCTCCTCTCCATCTCTTCCTGACCTGCTGTCTGCACTGGAGCTCCTGCTACTGTGATGTCATAGGTGATGGTGTGGGCTGGTTGCCAGGTGGCAGGATCAGCTGTGTTCCACAACCTTTTCTCAGGAGAGAACAGCAGACAATACTATGTGCTGGGGGCTCTAATATTAGGGTGGCAGAGGGTTGCAGTCCCCTCCAGAGGAAAGCCCTGGGTGCATGAACCCAAGTTCCCCTCAGATGGACTTTCAATCACTCACTGGCACACACTCAGTCATGCAGAGTGTCTTTTTAAATTATTTTAATTATTTTTGTTATTTATATAAAATTGTGGGGTACAATTCAGGGCTAGGTATACAAATGCAGTTACCCTTATTGATGAGGTGTGCCCCCCCTTTCCCCAGGCAGACATCAACTACTGTCAATCCCACCTTCCTACCCCCCCACCCACCTCCCCGCAGTTTCCTGCTATTTTCAATCCTTTTCTAATAGTAATACAGTAGTTGTTCAAGCAGCCACAAAGAAGAACAAAATCATGAACTTTGCAGAGAGTCTTTATAGACACTTGCTTTTGTGGAGACTCTCACAGTATGATCTGTACCATCACCATCTTTCCAGAAATCTCTCAAAATATTTTTAAACTAAGGCTGTCAAAGAATGTGAATGGATTTCACAGTATTTAAAATGAGCATAATGAAAATTATTGCTCAGATGCAGTTTTATTGATTTTTTTTAAAAAGGAGATGCAATTCACCAAAGACTTAAACATGCCAACCCAAAGGAAGGATTTATAAAATAAATAGGGTTATAGAAATGTGGTGAACAGTATTTCAGCCAAAAAGGCTGGACACATTGAAAACTATAAGAATTAAAGGATAAGATAATCTGACTTTATCCCAGGTACTATCTCATGGCATGTCAGAGTCGGCTTTTATTTAAACCAAAGTTCCTCTTTTTAATATAAGTAAGGTTTCCAGCACTTCTAATGAGAAGCAAGTAATTGCCAATGCAAACTCATGCCCACTGTCAGATAGGAGCCAGGCAGGATGAAAGAACTGAGAAAAAGCGTGAAGTCATTCTACTCAATAGTCAGCTAAATCTGGGGCTTAATTAACCCATATTTATGCTATCTTTCCTCAAAATGGTAGCTGGAAACCTACACATAAAAATGTAACTACTTCTTGCAAATCCATCTGGAGATTGTTAAATATGACTTACCGACTTTTTCATGTGAACATTTCTTCTTGTTCTCTTGCCTCCTTGGAAATATTAAACTTGTATGTGTGGTTGCTGGAATTTCCATTGCCATCAGCCTCTCCCCTTCTCCAACTTATGTCCTATTGTAGTAATTTTAAATTGAAAGAATGAGAAAAAAAGATCAGACAGCTCAATATATTTGCTAGCCATAAGCTGATCTCAATACAGAAGAAAAGTCATTTATGTGCTAGATAAGAAGTAGAAAAGATTTTTAAAGTAATTCGTATCTCCATTGAGTCTACAAAAATGTTTCACAGGTACATTGATAACTAGAGAATGTTCAAGATGTAATTTTATTTTTTTGTCTATGTTTTTCTTTTTACCTACATATTATTTCTATCAAATTTATTTCCTGAGCTCTTTGGAGGGTAACTGCTGATGTAATCTATTTGGTTCCTGGCCATGACTAAGTGTTTTCTGAAAGTTAGGAGTCTCCCTTGTGGGAAAGTTTTTAGTTATAGAGTTAGCTTTTTTGATAGATATGTGAATATTCACATTTTCTATTTCTTCTTGTACAAATGTTGATAGTTGTTTTTCTATTTCTCTATTTCATCTCAATGGTCAAATTTACTGACATATAATCATCCATAATACCTCTTATTATCTTTTTAATGACTGTAAGCTACATAGAGGTGTTCCTCCTTTTCATTCAGGATATTGCTAATTTTGTCTCTCCTTTTCTTTTTGAACAGTCTTGTTAGTGACTTTTTAGTAGTATATAGAAGAACCAATCTTTGTTTTTGTTGATTTCTCTCTGTTGTATTTTATTAATCATTTTATTAATTTCTGCTATTATTTTTTATTTCCTTCCTTCTACTTTCTTTGGATATATTTTCTGTTCTTGTTTTTAACTTTTTTAGAACTGTAGTAGATCATTAATTTTTTTTGCTTTCTTCTTTTTCAAGTATATGTAATTTAAGGCTATAAATTTCCCTCTAAGCAAGGCTTTAGTTGCATCTCATAAGGTTTGGTATGTTTTATTTCCATTATCTTTTAGTTCTATGTGTTCGCAATTTCCACTGTAATTTCTTCTTTGGTCACTGTTTTATTTAGAAGTGCATTGCTTATTAAATCAAAGTTTATTTTAAATTTCATATTTCCCATAATTAGCTTTTTAGTTACATATATTTAGTTCTATTTTATTTCAGTTGTTAACTCAGAGTTAAAACACATTTTATTTAATTCCTAGAGTCTAATTTAAGTGTGTACATTTACTGTATTCTGTATAATGTTGAATCTTAGAACTCCACGATACCACTCTCCACATTTTAAGTTACTGCTGTTCTTTTGCTGTTGTCTATTTTAATTCCAAATACACTTTAAATTCTATACATTGTTATTGCTGTTTTCTACTGACATGCTGATTTAAACTTACTTATTTCTTCCCTTATTGCCATATTTCTGGTGCTAATTATTTTCCCTCTGACTGAGGAGTTTTCTTTTGCTTTTTTGTTTTGTCACAATATTTGAAGGGCAAATTTTCAAATGTGTAGAATTTAAGGTTGACAACTATTTTCTTTTAGCCCTTGGAAGTTATGATTTCATTATTTTCTGGCTTCCATCATTTTGTCCTGGTGTGAGTTTTGAGTATCATTGTATATCTTTGTTGTCCTTTAATGGTGATAGTTTTTTTTTTAATGTGTATGGTTGTTTTTAAGTTTTTATTGTCTACAGTTTTGCTATAATTTGCCTGGACAGTGTGTGTGTGTGTGTGTGTGTGTGTGTGTGTGTGTGTGTGTGTGTGTTGTGCTTTGTTTATGGTATATTTGGTGCTGATACTTTGTGATTTTCATCAGCTCTGGACAATTAGTTATTGTATCTGCAAATATTACTCACTCCTTTCCTTGTAAAATTCCATTTACACATAGGTTAAGCCTCTTCACCATATACCATGTAAATCTGTCTTTGGGTTGAAGAATTTCCATGAGATATTTTTATCATACAACTTTTATGGCAAAATTCTCTATCTTGTTATTTGTTCTCCAGCAAATTAATTACAGTTATTTTCAAATCTATGATCAAAAATATAATATATAGAGGAATCCTGAAGATGGTGATGGCATAGGTGAATCCGTGAGACTCTCTGAACATGAGTTCCCAAAAACACTCTTACTTTTCTCCCTGCAGCCCCCTGCCCATCGCCAGTAGCACTGGTATGAGGCTGGGGGACTTTTGGTCCCATGCAGGGCCAGATATTGTGACCCGGCTGCCACTGCTCCACTACATAAGCGATTCCCGCTGGCTAGGGAATCCCAAATCCCGGATCTCTGCTCCCTCCCTGGCTACATTGTCATGATCAGCACCCAGCACCAAGCTGCCAGTCACCCAGGGAGGCTCTGGGCCCCCGCCCCTCAGAGATACCGGTCCCATTTCTGGCTGAAGTGCCCTGTGAGGGACCCAGGGTGACCACCTGCCCTTTGGAGCTTTGGAGATCTCGAGCCCTGGGCCCCCCTGGCTGAGGCACTCAGAATGCCACATCAAGCCTGTGTAAGGGAGCAGAACCCCAAGCTTGCATAAGGTGCTTATTGGAGGCTTCCAGCTCCAGAGGAGGGAACATCTGACCCTCTCCTCTACCCCAGCCTGCTGATGGCACCCCAGATCCAGCACCCAGCTGTGCAGCTGGTCCCACCTAGAGACCCACACAAGCATCTATAAAAGTGAATGTAAAATTACCACCTCCGCCATTTACAAGGCAGACTTCCATCGCCAAACCCACCTATTGGAGCCTCCACCTCGGTTCCCACGGTGACATCATTAAACAGAAGACAAAGCCCCTCCCCTACACTGAACAGACTGAGACAACTAAGAGTTACAGACCTCCAAGGCAGCAGACTAGCTGCATGTAACAAAAACAGAGGGGAGAGGTGGGAGATCAGAGCTCAAGGGACTTTAGCCACTATAGGATGAGAGAAAAAAATCTACACAAATGAGGAAAAACCAAAAGAAGAATATTGGTCTCTCCCTGATTCCTGGCAGGGCAGACACTGAGAAAACTGACTTCGGAATGCAAACAATGAAGAGCCCCCAGAATGACTGATCTCAAAATACAAACCTAGACATCAAGACATTAATGGAGAGATTAAAAAGAATTGAGGAGACTCAAGAAGAAACTAGAAAGTAGCTGATATCTGAGATAATAGTAATAAAGAATACTGTGAATGAAATAAATAACAAATTGATAAGCATGGAAAGCAGAATTACCCAAGCAGAAGAAAGAATCTCAGAGCTTGAGGACCAAAATATAGAACTAACCCAAACTCTCAAAAACACAGAAAACAAGCTCAAAATGACAGGAAAAAACCTTCAAGAGATGAGTGATTACCTTAAGAGGCCTAACCTAAGAGAAATTGGACTTCCAGAGGCAGAAAGAGAGACAGAGACCACACTGGAACAAACCTTCCATGAGATCATTCAAGAAAACTTCCCTTATCTAATCAGTGATGCAAAAACGCAAACAAAAGAGATTCAGAGAACCCCTGGAAGACAAAAAATGAGAACACCAACTCCTAGACACATAATAATTTGCCTAAACAAAGTAGGTATAAAAGAAAAAATCCTAAAGGCAGCAAGAGAAAAAGGCCAGATCATCTACCATGGAAAACCAATTAGAATAGCAGCAGATTTATCTACAGAAACCCTGCAGGCTAGGAGAGTTTGGAGCCCTATCTTCAAAGTCTTAAAAGATAAACAATTTCAAGCAAGAATAACCTACCAAGCCAGATTAAGGTTCATCAGCGAGGGAGAATTAAAATCATTCCTAGATATCCAATCCTAAGAATTGACGCTGCCACCAAACCACCTCTACATGAAAAACAAGAAGGTACTAAATACAGAAGAAAAGGGGGAAAAAAGAGCAACGTTCTTCACAAGAGTACAGCAAAAAGAATGAAATACACATGAACCAACCCCAAAAACAAAAAAAAGACAAAACAAGTGGAAGAACAACTCTATAAGAACTCTATGATAGGGATGAACTCTCACATTTCAATAATTAGCCTGAATGTGAATGGACTAAATGCACCACTGAAAAGACATAGAATGGCAAAATGAATAAAATATCACCAACCAACAATATACTGCCTTCAAGAGACCCATCTCACTAGAAAGGACATGTACAGACTCAAAGTAAGACGATGGGAAACAAATTTTCAGGTGAATGGAGCACAAAAGAAAGAAGGAGTCACAATCCTAATTTCAGACAAAATACCATTTAAGCTATCAAAAACTAAAAAAGATACAGAGGCCACTACATAATGATGAAACATTCACTCCATCAACAAAAAATATCTATCCTAAACATATGCACCCAACATTGGTGCGCCAACTTTCATAAAGCAACTTCTAGGAAAACTAATGAAAGATATTGACTCTAACACCATCATAATAGGCGACTTTAATACCCCACTCACAACCCTAGATAGATCATCAGGACAAAAAATCAGCAATGAGTTCTGGAAACTCAATATGACTTTGGACCAAATGGACTTAATTGATACCTACAGAACACTCCATCCAAAGACAAGAGAACACACATTCTACT
>NW_007252141.1:72535-80813 GCF_000164805.1 Carlito syrichta
GATCAAAAGATACCTGGAAGCAAATGAAAATGAAGAAACATCTTACCAAAATCTCTGGGATGCCTTAAAAGCTGTAGTAAGATGGAAATTTATATCCCTACAAACACACATCAAGAAAATGAAAGGAGCACAAATTAATAGCCTAACAAGCCACCTAAGGAAGCTGGAAAAGCAAGACCACAAAAACCCTAATTTCAGCAGAAGAATCCAGATCACCAAAATAAAAGCCCAAATCCAGGACATAGAAGACAAAAAGACAATACAAAAAAATCAATGAAACAAAAAGCTGGTTCTTCAAAAGGATAAGCAATATCAATGGTCCCCTAGCTAGGCTGACCAAGAAAAAGAAAGAAAGAAACCAAATAAGCACAATCAGAAACACAAAAGATGAAGTCACATCTGACCCTGAAGAAATACACAAGATCATCAGAGACTGCTATGTACACTTGTATAGAAACAAACTTGAAAACCTCAAGGAAATGGAGGACTTTCTGTCATCACACAACCTATCTAGGTTGAAACAAGAAATTGAGACCCTAAATTGACCAATAACAATTAGGAAATTGACTATGTAATAAGAAAACTACCTACAAAAAAAAGCCCTGGACCAGATGGCTTTCCAGCAGAATTCTACAAGACATTTAAGAAGGAACTGATTCCAATCCTACTGAAGCTATTTCAGGCAATTGAGAAAGATGGAACCCTCCCCAAATCATTTTATGAAGCTAACATCACAGTGATTCCCAAGCCAGGTAAAGATCCAACAAAAAAAGAGAACTAAAGGCCAATATCTTTGATGAACATAGATGCTAAAATTCTCAACAAGATCCTAGCAATCCAGATTCAACAACACATCTCAAAAATCATCCATTATGACCAAGTAGGCTTCATCCCTGGGACGCAAGACTGGTTCAACATTCGTAAAACAATAAATGTAATTAAATACATCAACAGATGTCAAAACAAAAACCACATGATTATATCATTAGAGGCAGAAAAAGCTTTTGATAAAATCCAGCACCCCTTCTTGAGAAAAAACCTCAAACATCTAGGCATACAGGGAACATACCTCAAAGTAGTAAAAGCCATCTACGAGAAACCCACAGCCAGCATACTCCTAAATGGACAGAAATTGGAACGATTTCCCCTGAAAACTGGAACAAGACAAGGATGCCCACTCTCACCCCTCCTATTCAATATATTATTGGAAGTCCTGGCTAGAGCAATCAGAGAAGAGAAGGCAATCAGTGGTATCTATTTAGGAAGAGAGGAAGTCATATTATCTCTCTTTGCAGATGACATGATCGTGTACCTTGAAAATCCAAGAGAATCTGTCAAAAACCTCCTTACACTGATAAAGGCCTTCAGCAAAGTCTCAGGATATAAAATAAATGTGCAAAAGACAATCGCATTTCTTTACACCAATAATAAACAAACAGAAATCCAAATAAGAAGCACAATTCCATTCACAATAGCCACACAAAAAATGAAATACCTTGGCATCTTCCTAACCAGAGACGTGAAAGACCTTTACAATGAAAACTACAAATCACTGCTCAAAGAAATCAAAGATGACACAAACAAGTGGAAAAATATCCCATGCTCATGGATTGGAAGAATCAACATTGTGAAGATGTCCATCCTACCTAAGACAATCTACAGATTCAATGAAATACCTATCAAATTACCAGCAATACTCTTCTCAGACCTAGAAAAAACAACACAGGAATTCATATGGAAACACAAACTACCAAGAATAGCCAAAACAATCCTCAGCAAAAAAAAAAAAAACAAAGCAGGTGGTATCACATTACCAGACTTCAAACTTTACTATAAAGCTACAATCACCAAAACAGCTTGGTATTGGTATAAGAACAGGCATATAGATCAATGGAATAGAATTGAGATGCCAGAAGCAAAACCTCAATTTCTCAACCAACTCATCTTCAACAAACCCTCCACCACCTATCACTGGGGAGAGGAGAACCTATTCAGTAAATGGTGCTGGGAAAACTGGCTGACCACATGCAGAAGATTGAAACAGGACCCCATCTACACCCATGCACAAACATTAACTCCAAAAGGATCAGAGACCTAAATGTAAAACCTCAAACCATAAGAACCTTAGAAAATTAAGGACATACCCTCATGGAAATCGGAACTGGCATCCAATTCCTGAACAAAACTCGAAACCCACAGGTCATCAGGGATAAGATAGACAAGTGGGACCTCATTAAACTGACAACCTTCTGCAAAGCCAAAGAAACCATCAGGAGAGCAGGAAGACAGCCTACAGACTGGGAAAAAGTATTTGCCAACTCCAGGTCTGACAAAGTCTTAACATCTTGGATCTACAAGGAACTCAAACGTGCTGAAAAGAAAAAAACAAACAACCCCATTATAAAATGGGCAAAAAAATATGAACAGACACTTCACAAAGAAAGACATCCGAGCAGCCAACAGACACATGAAGATATACTCAACCTCACTAATCATCAGGGAGATGCAAATCAAAACCACACTGAGATACCACCTAACTCCAGTCAGAATGGCAATTATCAATAACTCAAAAAATAATAGCTGTTGGAGAGGGTGTGGTGAAAAGGGAACACTCCTACACTGTTGGTGGGAGTGTAAACTAGTGCAACCTCTGTGGAAAGCAGTGTGGCGATTCCTAAAAGCTCTAAACATCAACCTCCCATATGACCCTGCAATCCCCCTACTGGGAATATACCCTAAAGAACTCAAATCACTCTATTAAAAAAATACCTGCACACGAATGTTTATCACAGCTTTGTTCACAATAGCAAGAACCTGGAACCAACCACGCTGACCATCAAAAGAGGACTGGGTTTAAAAAATGTGGTACATATACATGATGGAATACTATGCTGCCATAAAAAAGAACAAAATCATGATTTTCGCAGCAACCTGGATGGAGCTAGAGTCTATAATACTGAGTGACCTCTCACAGAAACAAAGATCTGAGTATCACATATTCTCACTCATATAGTGGACCTTGATCATCCAACGCGCTACCATAAGAAAATGACTGACAGTGGTGGGAAACCATGGGGGGGTGGGACTAATGGTAGTAAACATCTATCTGGGGACAGGGAGACACCTGTTATCAACAAGGGGACCTAAATGAAGCATATTTGTATACCTAACCCTTAACGGTACCCCACAATATCAAAATAAAAAATATTGATAAAAATAATAATAATATATACTTCATTGTTGGATTCTATTCTATTGCTTGCTTTCTTAGTTGGCCTCATTTATAACTTCTGGTAATTTTTTACTTAATACCTAATTTTATGTGTGTGAAAATATTATAAAAGCTCTGAAGAATATTATTCCTGGGAAGATTGATTTCAGCTTGTGCTAGAAAGAATAATGGAAGATCAACTTTGTAAAAAGATGGAGTCACTTCAAGTCTGGATTTAAGTTTTTACAAGACTTCATGTATTTACAGTTAGGATGTAATATTTTTGTTTTGTTTTGTGTTGTTTTGTTGAGTAGGAGTCTCACTCTGTCGCCCAGACTGGAGTGCAGTGGCCGCTCCCGGTCACCCCAGCCTCGACCTGCTGGATGTAATCTTAAGATATAGCCCTCAACACATTCTAACAAAAATCATAAAGAGTTGACTAAGATCCGACACACCATTTGGAAATGGACAGATGCTACTGGAGAAAGCTAAGTGCAGAATATCAGGTGCTATTATCCCCATCTCGTTGGAATTTAAATTATCCTGCCTTGGCAGCCTTGAATTCCAAATTTTGCCTACTTAACATCGGGATACTGTGGAAAGCTCTATTTCTCTTCTCAATTTTTGTTCATTTTACTTAGCAGAAAATAATTTATGGGAAAAAAACAGTTTAGACTTTTGGTCACTTCAACGTGTTGCCCATCTCTATAGGCTCTTGACCCCTCAAGTCCTGGTCACCTTGGTATCTCTGTGATGCCCTCACACAAACATATTTATGCTAATGCATCTTCTCTAGTTGTTTTATGTGAGGGGGTTAGTTTGTCCCAAGCTAATTTGTCATAGACAGTAGCCCTCTCTGAAATGAATGTTAAGTCAATTCTTCCTTTGAAAGTCCCTCTGGCACCCCATCGACCTTAGCTGACACTTCTGCAGGCTATGGAAATGCTTCATGGTGTTTCTCCTATCCTTGCTTCCTCTCTCCTATTTTGCTAACTGCCATCAAAAAGATGGGGGAAGGGAGATACAGGGTACATGTAAATTCTTACTTAATTGTCAGTGTAATGAGATTATTTTATTCTCTCTGAATCTAGGAGGCATTTGAAATTGAGCCTTCTCCTTGTGGGCATTTGGGTCGTTCTTCGGAGGACCCACTAAAAGTGTTTACCTGCTCTTCCTGGGTCTTAGCCAGTGCACTTTCATCAAGTGACCACTCACTCTCAACCTTTGGTTTTCTCATGGTCTCTTGGATCGTCTCTATCTATTTGGATTTCTCTGCATTTCCAGCCAGTCATCTTTAGCAGAACTCAAAGTGGCTCCATATGGACTCTTTCTCACTTACATTACACATCTCATTCCTGAGATATACACAGAATCCTTCCTTCTTCTCTCAGTGAAAATGTAACTCTTTTTAAAATATATTCTACTGTTCTCAACTTACTTCCATGACAGATAGTTATAGCCACTTGCTTTTAGATTCTTTAAGTATTTTTGTGTATCATATAGCAATCCATTGTGGTTCCCTAGTTCCCAGGAAACCTAGAAACCCTATTATTGGTCTCTTTAAAGTGGGAAAAACACACCTCACATCTCTTGCTGACTCATGGTAGCAGCTCCCCTGAAATAAATATCTCAAGAGACAAAAGCAAACATGAAAAACTCTCTTAAACTCCAACTCTTAACCTTTTTTACCCTTGCATTCACTTCCTATGGCTGCCATAACAAAGTATCAAAAACTGAGCAACTTAAAAGAATAGACATTTGTCTTACAGTTATGGATACTAGGATCCCAAAATCAAGGTGTTGGCAAGGCCATGTTTCCTCTGAAACCAGTAGGGGAGTCCTTCTATTCCTGTTTCTCATCTCTAGTTGTTTGCCAACAACCTTTGACATTTCTTGACTCATACAGTCATCCTTCCAGTCTTCCATCTTCACATGGCATTCTCTCAGAATGTCTTTGTCTTCCCATGGACGTCTTCTTATGAGGACATCAGTCATATTGACCTAGTGCTCATTCTATTTCTGTATAACATCAACTTAACTAATTATGTCTGCAGAGAACTTATTTCTAAATAAGGTCATATTCTGAGGCACTGGGTGTTAGAATTTTGACATACTTGTTTTTGGGGAAGGACACAATTTAACTCATAGCAATCCTAGATATACCGAGTTATCCAACTAAAGTTAAAATACTTACTTTGAATACTTCCAAGCTAGCTTATTTCATAACTCATTTTGGTATCTGTCATCTGTTGACCTGACCTTGATGCTTCAGCTGAAACTTCCAGTTGAGCACTTTGTTAAAGTTGACTACAAATTGTGTTATGTCTTTGTTAATGTACTACTAGTAAATAGTACTGGCTATTAGGGATTTAGGCAAGATGTGGACAATAATCAAAGAACTGTAAAAAAATTTCAGATGATACCTAGGTGAGTTTTTTTTTTAAAGGGAACTTTCTATTTAAAATTTTTTAGTAAGACATAATTTCAGGTTTCTAATGTGTAAGTTAGTAATTGTGAGGGCAAGATGACCTCAAGCTGAGCGAACTCAAAAAGTTTTAGTTGGTTATAACTGGAAAATTTAGTGTACAGGTATGCACCACCATGCCTGGGTTTTTGTTTTTTTTTTTCTTAGAGATAAGGTCTCGCTATGTTGCCTAGGCTGGTCTTGAACTCCTGGGCTCAAGCAATCCTCCCATCTTGGCCTCCCAAAGTGCTGGGAATACAGGCATAATTCTAAATAACATGCAATTATGCATTGTTTAACAACCGGGATATGTTCTGAGACTATGTCATTAGATGATTTTGTTGTGAGAATACCAAAAAGTGTCCTTACACAAACCTAGAGGTATAGCCTGTTACACATCTAGATCTCATGGTATGGCCAATTGCTCCTAGGTTACAAACCTGCACAGCATGTGACCATACTGAATACCACAGACAATTGTATCACAATGGCAAGTATTCAAATATCTCTAAATACAAAAAATATACAGTAAAAATACGGCAAAATTTTATGAAACCTCTGATGTATATGTGGGTCATCGTTGACTAAAGCATCATTATGTAATCTATGACTGCATATATTCAGTACTTTTTCCTGATTCAGCACTTTTAGACATTGTCTATTGGCTTACTATTGTGTTATATAAGGAGTTTAACTCTGTTGCATCTCACTTTTTCTAGTATATTTACATCAAACATTTTGATTAAGTATCTCCATTATTATTATGATGGCAAATATTGTTCATTGTTCAGTCAAGTAGTGTACATGATTATATTCTCTATTACTGCTATTTACATTTTCTGCAATAATAATTGTCTCAATTCTTTTATCTGCTTAATCATCTTTGAACCTGAGACTCTGTCTCCACACATCAATCAATTGCACTATAAATTTACTTCTCTTTACAAATTCCCACATGGTAAAACCAGTCAGGCAATCTTTCACCTTCTATTTTTTTCTCCCTAGAATATTCTCTTCTGGTGCCCTGTCTATCATTCCTCCTATCTAGCTGTTACCCTGGAACTTCTTTGTAGAAGTTCCAGGCTTTCTCTGTGCCTCACTTTTATTTTAAGCATCTCATTTCTGATTCCATGTCTTTTTGTTGTTTTTGTTTCTCATTTTAGTGAAACCTATTTTCAAAAAGCTTCCTGAAATGTAATGCACAGAACTTATGTGATTGGAAACCATGAATGTCTGCAATTGTCTCCATTCTATGCTTCTACTGTATAGATGGTTTGGTGAGACACAAGCTTCTAAGTAGAGAATATTTTTCTTGAGAATTTTGAGGGTATCACTCTTTAATTTTCTGGTCTCCAGTGTTGCTGTCCAGAAGTCTTTGCTTGTGACTTACTTTTTTGTTCTGGATGATTTTAGCCCCTTTCTCCCTAAAAATTCATGGTGAAGAATCTTAGAATGTGTATTTTAAAACCTTCATTGTCTTAAAAATTTCACTTTAGAACCTCATGCTTCTCAGTTTTTCAAAATATTCTTGTATTATTGTTTCCCTTTGTTCTAAAATCTAAATTTTTGACATCCTGGATTCTGTAATGTTATTATCCTCCTTCTCTTTGTCTTTTTATTTTACTTTTATAAACATGTCTTTTATCTTTCAATGTATGCTCAACATTTTTACTTTTGCTATCATGTTTTTAATTTCTAAAAGATCTTTTAAAATTTCTTAATGTCCCTTAAAAATAGCATCCTGTTTCTATTTTATGAGTAAAACAGAGTCTCTTATCCCTGAGAGTGGATGATATAGTATTTTTTTAAAAGATCCTTTTCACCATGACATCTGTTGGATTTGGATATGGTCTTTTCTGGCAGGATATGAAGCCTGTCCTTGGAAAGCACTCTGGTCCTTTTAATCTCCCATGAAGCTATAAACTTCTCAATAGAAACTTTATGCATATTTGGCAATTCTGAGCTTAAAAAGTGAAGTGAATAACAAAAATAGGAATTTGAAGTAACAGAGGTGTCGAAGCCTTCAGTGATCTGAAAAATAATATATGTACAGAAAATATTTCCTGTAAGAAAATGGTTTGTGGGGTAAATCATATTTCTGAGATGTGAGAAACATGCCTTTCTTTCACATATTTACCAGTGAATTTTCTTCTAAGCTGTCAAATATAAAACAAGCTGAGGTAAATTAAAATCACTACTAAATACGTCCAAATATTTCTGTAAATTTGAACTGATGAATACTGCCTGTTTCCAGTGAGACAGTTAAAAGCTCTTCCATTTTATTTTATTTTATTTTTTTGCTGGTGATTTTTTTTTTACAATCAATAATTTTTATTGTGATATTGTGGGGTACAGTTAAGGGTTAGGTATAGAAGTATGTTTCGCTCAGGCACCCTTGTTGATAAGAGGTGTTTCCCCATCCCCAGACAGCTATTTACTACCGTTAATGCCCTCTCCCTCCCCCCCCATAGTTTCCCACTACTGTCAGTCATTTTCTTATAGTATTACATTGAATGTTCAAGGTCCACTATAGGAGTGAGAACATGTGATACTCAGATCTTTGTTTCTGTGAGAGGTCACTCAGTATTATACACTCTAGTTCC
>NW_007252141.1:81834-85898 GCF_000164805.1 Carlito syrichta
AGATGAGTTGGTTGAGAAATTGAGGTTTTGCTTCTGGAATCTCAATTCTATTCCATTGCTCTATATGCCTGTTCCTATACCAGTACCAAGTTGTTTTGATGATCGTGGCTTTATAGTAAAGTTTGAAGTCTGGTAGTGTGATACCGCCTGCTTTGTTTTTTTGCTGAGGATTATTCTGGCTATTCTTGGTCGTTTGTGTTTCCATATGAATTCCTGTGTTATTTTTTCTAGGTCTGAGAAGAATAGCTCTTCCAGTTTAATCATCCGTTTCAAAACCTGCCTCCTCTCTCAACCACCCTGCTCTGCAACAGCCATTGCCATTAGCCTGTCTTTTCAAATCTTTGGTTCAAATTTGACTTCATTAATCAGGGATAATACAATAATGTCTAAAGCAACTGTCACCCTTTTACAGTCTTCTTTAATATGTCTTGACACACATTTGCCCGTTTCATGCAGGGTGATTTATAAGTGCACCTGTCCACACCCCACAGAGTGTTCAGCAGCTTTTTACCAAAAATGGCATGATCCCTGTGTCCCAGCCTCCCTCTTAACCTGATCTCATCCCACGCAACTTTTGCTTTCCTGATGAAAAAAATCCTCAAAAGGAAACAGTTTGCCAATGAGAAAGAGATGAAACAAAAAACTGCAGAAGCACTCAAAGTCATCAAAATTGACAAGTTCAAAAACTACTTTGAGCAGTAGGAAAAGAGAATCAATATTTGTAGTGCTTCAAAGTGCAGTACTTTGAAGGTGACTGAAGTTTAAACATTTAAGAATAAACACAACATTTTAATAAATAAATTGCGAATTTTTGGGGGTCCCCCCCACCATATATCCCTATATCACAGCACTTACTTATCTTATCTGCAGGACTATAGTCTTGAGGAACAAAGTTTGTCTTATTGTCTTTACATCCTAGAGAAAAAATCATAAAACAATATTCCTGATCTCAAGCCTAGAGACGCAACCATAAAAAATTCCTAACCTCAAACCTAGAGATACAACTATAAAACAATGTCCAGCTCCTCTAACCTAAAGACACAACCATAAAACATCTCTGCCCTGAAGCCCTGAAGCCTAGAGACATGACCATAAAGCCACATTTCTAACCTCAAACTTAGAGACACAACCATAAAACCACATCCCTGCCTTCAAGCCTGGAGATATAATCATAAAACAACGTTCCTAACCTCAATCCTAGAGACACTACCATAAAACATCCTTGTTGTCAAACCTAGAGATACAAGCATAAAGCAACATCCCTGGCCTCAAACCTAGAGATACAATCATTTAAAAAATCCCTGCCATCAAATCTTGAGACACACACAACCATAGAACATCCTTGCCCTCAAGCCTAGAAACACAACCAAAAAGGACACATCCTTGTCCTCAAACCTATAGACACAATCATAAAACATCCTTGTCCTCAAACCTAGAGACACAGCCATAAAACAACATTCCTAGCCTCAAACCTAAAGACACAAACATAAAGCAACATACCTGCCTTCAAACCTAGAGACACAACCATAAAACATCACTGCCCTCAAACCTAGAGACAAAACCATTAAACAACATTCCTGCTCTCAAACCTACAGACACAACCGTAAAACAACCTCCCTTTGTTCAAAGCCTAAATTGTTTTTTTTCAGTGTGGAAGAAAGGTTCTCGCTCTATCATTAAGGCATGATCATAGCTCACTGCAGCCTCAAACTTTTGGGCTCAAGCAATCCTCCTACATTAACCTCCCAAGTAACTAGGACTACAGACACATATCCTCATGCCCATTTACTTATTTCATTGTTGTTGTTAGATACAGAGTCTTACTATGTTGCCTGGATTGACTGAAACTCATGGGCTCAAGCAATCTTCTCACCTTAGTAGCCGGGACTACAGGTGTGAGCCACCATGTCCACCTAACAATCTTTCCTAAGAAGATCATATGTCAGCAGGATCTGAATCAGAGCTGTCCAATTCTAAACCATATAATCTTCCATGACAGCACACTGCCCCAAGGGAGGAATTCCTTCAGCAGAATTCTCAAGAATGAGAAAAGAAGAACCACCACCTCACTAAGATACATGAGGGAAAGCATGAGTCCCCTCCATGACACAGCTTCAAGGGTGCAACTGCATGAGAAAGCATGACTGTGATGGCTAATTTTATGTGTCGACTAGGCTGAGCCATGGTGCCCATATATCTGGTCAAATATTGTTTCGAATGTCTCTGTGAGGGTGTTTTTCAATGAGATTAACATTTATATTGGTAGACTTTGAGTAAAGCACATTTTCCTCCATAATATGGGTATGCCTCATCCAATCAGTTGAAAGCTGAATAGAACAACATCTGACTACCCCGAGCAAGAAGGAATGCTCCAGCAGATGGCTTCTACACTTTAACTGCAGTGTTAGCTCCTCTCTGGGTCTCTGGCATACCAGCCCACTTCCAGACTTTTAATTTGCCAGTCTCCATGGAATAAGCCAGTTTCTGAAAATAATTCTCTCTCTGTCTATACACCTGCTATTGGTTCAGTCTCTCTGGAGAATCCTAACACAAAGACTAAACATTAAATATAGGATGTGGAAAAAGACACCTCAGAAATATTTCACATCAATATTGTCAGTATACTTCCAGCCTCCTGCAGGGGATAGGATGAAAGGTAATGGTTCTGAGGAACAAACACTCTCAGAGCCTCCCTTTCTAGATCAAGAACACAAATGTCATTGGGCAATGAGAGCCAAAGCCAAATGATTCCAAACTGGAACTCTTATTCTGGTCACACATGCAAACGAGGCAGGCTCCTGGGAGTTCTCCAGTTCACTAAAAGTGACTCACAGGATCCAATCCTCAGAAAAGGAGCCACAACATAAAGGTTCTACAAGCATCATGATCTCTAGTGGAAAAACAAAGGTCCCACCTCAAACATGGTTGGGTGCACCATTGGCTTAAAAAAAATTGCCCACCTCAAATAATTCATGATATAAACACTAAAAGTCACAACCAGTAAATTTATTTTTTCTTGAACTCCTGTGTTTTTCCAGTATAACTATTTTTTATAAAGGAATCAAAATCATATAGGTTTTATCCATTAATGTTTCCTCTTATCCTTTAAACAGTTTTTACAGCAAAATACCAAGTATCACTACTAACAACTCAGTATTCAATAAAATACTGTTAGGCTATATAGCAATATCATAGTAAGTTTTAAGTTTACCTAATAACAATGGATAATGCAACACCAGATTATATGGTGAGGCAATTGAATCAGGACTTCACCAGAACTTACTTAAATAGAATTTCGTAAGTCAACTAAATATAGGATTAGAGTTATCAGCTGACCTAATTAAACCAGAAGCAATACTTTATTTTTTAAAACATATTTTTTATTTTAAAATTGTGGGGTACAGTTAAGGGTTAGGTATACAAATATGCATTGTTCCGGTACCCTTACTGATGGGGGTGGCCCCCTGTCCCCAGACAGATATTGACTACCTGTCCCCAGACAGATATTGAATCCCGCCTCCCTTCCCCTCCCTACCCCCTATAGTTTCCTCCCACTGTCAATCCTTTTCTTATAGTATTACAATAGATGTTCAAGGTCCACTTATGAGTGAGAACATGTGATACTCAGATCTTTGTTTCTGTGAGAGATCACTCAGTATTATAGACTCTAGTTCCATCCAGGTTGCTGCAAAATTCATGATTTTTTTATGACTGTGTAATATTCCATCGTGTATATGCACCATATTTTTTTAATCCAGTCCTCTTTTGATGGACAGCATGGTTGGTTCCATGATCTTGCTATTGTGAACAATGATGTGATAAACATACGTGTGCAGGTATCTTTTTTATAGAGTGATTGAGTTCTTCAGTGTATATTCCCAGCAGGGGGATTGTGGGGTCATATGGAAGGTCGATTTTTAGAGCTTCTGTGGAAAGCAGTGTGGCGATTCCTAAAAGCTCTAAAAATGGACTTTCCATATGACCCCACATCCTCTCCAGCATCTGTTATTTTTTGAGTTATTGATAATGGTCATTCTGACTGGAGTTAGGTGGTATCTCAGTGT
>NW_007252141.1:85974-94212 GCF_000164805.1 Carlito syrichta
TGGTTTCTTTGGCTTTGCAGAAGCTTGTCAGTTTAATGAGGTCCCACTTGTCTATCTTATCTCTTGTGGCCCACGTGTTTCGGGTTTTGTTTAGGAATTGGATACCAGTTCCGACTTCCATAAGGGTTTATCCTGCATTTTCTAAGGTTTTTATAATTTGGGGTTTTACATTTAGGTCTCTGATTCATTTAGAGTGGATTTTTGCGTAAGGGGATAGATAGGGGTCCTGTTTCAATCTTCTGCATGTGGTCAGCCAGTTTCCCCAGCACCATTTACTGAATAGGTTCTCCCCTCCCCAGTGGTAAGTGGTGGAGGCTTTGTCAAAGATGAGTTGGTGGAGAAATTGAGGTTTTGAGAAGCAATACTTTAAACTTCTAATTTCAGAAAGCTCTACCACCCAAGAAAAACATGTTTGTCATCATTTACATACAACAACAATCTCTACCAGAGCACTCCAGAGGTAGGAAGCCATCCAGGGAATGAGCAGGATTGACCTGGCACAGTCAAATCAACATCAGATGATCTTTTTCAGCTAATACATTTGTTTAGAGGAACAACAGGAGGCAACATATTGGCTAGTATTTTGGAACAGGCAACATTCTCAGGTCTCTGCAGAGGTCCAGAACTCAAAATCCTGTTTTTTACCAAGTGTTTGAGATTTTCTTCATGGGAAGACACGTAGACTCAAGATACTGAACTAGACATATTCATCTCAGTTTCACAGTGAAGGGAAAGCCTGTGGGCTCATAACCTAACAAACCAGAGAGACATGAGCTCACACGGAAAAACTGTTGGGCTTTCTCTAAGCAAGTGTATTATTTTTAGGATGAGTATGCATTAAAATGTTTCACTTCAAATCTAGTATACCCAGTTTTTAAAAGCATATTGTAAGTAACACATTAAAATATCATGTATACAACAGATGAACTTAAGGAAAATGTCTCATATCACAAATGTTATAGTCATAATCTTTTTAAAATTGGAAGTTCTCCCCTACACCATAATACTTTTCAGCATAACCACACATGTGGGATCAATTTCACCAAGCACTAAAAACATGCACTTAATTCAACTGTCAAAAACCTCCCCATTTTCTAAAACTAACACTTTATTTAGTGTTAAATGAATTTACACTTTAAAGCAAAATTGTCTTTGACACGTGACTCTCCAAAGTAAACTGGATTAACTAATCTTTCAAAATAAAAAATGTGATTGAGATGCATATTAAGTACATAACCACCCTTTTTATTGTGAAAGATTTCTCATCTTCAAATAATCTTGGAACATGAGTCATGCAACTTTATCTTATTACACTATATGCTTCTATCATGATGAATTTAATCTCTTCCCTATTATTGGATATTTAAGTTGCTTTAACTTTTTTACACATATTTTTAACTATTTATTTTTTGTTTTAAAGATGTGGGGTACAATTCAGGGATAGATATACAAATGTTCATTATGCAGGCACCCTTGTTGATGAGATATGCCCCACCCCCTACACCAAGCAGATTTCCACTACTGCCATTCCCACCTCCCCTCACCTCTGCACCTCCATGGTTTCTCTCTACTGCCAATCCTTTTCTTATAGTATTACGATAGTTGTTCAAGTTCCACTTATGAGTGAGAACATGTAATACTCAGTTCTTTGTTCCTATGAAAGATCACTCAGTATTATAGATTGTAAGCCCATCCAGGTTGCTGTGCAGTTCATGATTTTGTTCTTCTTTATGGCTGCATAATATTCCATCATGTATATATACCACATTTTTAAAATTTGGTCCTCTTTTGATGGGCAGCATGGTTAATTACATGTCCCTGCTATTGAGAACAATGCTGCAATAAACAAATGTTTGCAGGTTACCTTTTTTATAGAGAGATTTGAGTTCTTCCAGGTATATTCCCAGTAGGACGATGGTGGGTTCATAAGGAAGGTCAATTTTTAGATCTTTTAGGAATTGTCACACTGTTTTCCACACAGGCTGTACTAGTTTACCCTCCCACCAACAGTATAGAAGTGTTCCCTTTTCACCATATCCTCTCCAGCATTGGTTATTTTTTTAGTTATTGATGATGGACATCTTGACTGGAGTTAGGTGGTATCTCAGTGTAGTTTTAATTTGCATTTATTTGATAACCAGTGAGGCTGAGCATTTTTTCATGTATCTGTTGGCTGCTCACATGTCTTCTTTTGTAAAGTGTCTATTCATATCTTTTTCCCACTTTGTAATGGGGCTGTTTGTTTTTATCTTTTTAGCACATTTGAGTTCCTGGTAGATCCTAGATGTTAGGTCTTTGTCAGACATACAGTTGGCAATTTTTTCCCCAGTCTGTGGGCTGTCTCCCTGCTCTCTTGATGGTTTCTTTGGCTTTGCAGAAGCTTGTCAGTTTAATAATGTCCCACTTGTCTATCTTACCTCGTATGACATGGGAATTTGGGGTTTTGATCAGGAATTAGTTGCCAGTTCCAATTTCCATAAGGGTGTCTCCTGCACTTTCTAAGGTTCTTATAGCTTGAAGTTTTACATTAAGATCTTTGATCCACTAAGAGTTTATTTTTGTATATGGGGATAGGTAGGGGTCTTTTTTTAATCTTCTTCATGTGGTTAGCCTGTTTTCACAGTACCATTTACTGAATAGATTCTCCTCTCCCCAGTCATTGGTGGTGGAGGCTTTGTCCAAGATGAGTTGGTTGAGAAACTGAGGCTTTGCTTCTGGAATCTCTAGCCTGTTCCATTGGTCTATATGCCTGTTCTTGTACCTATACCAGACTGTTTTTATTATTGTAACTTTATAATAAAGTTTAAAGTCTGAAAATGATTTTTCTTTGCTGAGGGTTGTTTTGGTGATTTGTGGTCATTTATGTTTCCATATGAATACCTGTATTGTCATTTCCAGGTCTGAGAACGCTGCTGGTAATTTAATGGACATTGCATTAAATCTGTAGACATCTTAACATTGTTGATTCTTCCAATCCATGAGCATGGCATATTTTTGCATTTGTTTGTGTCCATTAAAACAAATTAATAGCCAGACTCAGTGGCTCAGCCTGTAATCCCACACCTTTGGGAGGCTGAGGTGAGTGGACTGCCTGAGCCTGCAGGTTTGAGACCCACCTGGGCAGTGAGGACTCATCTCGACAATAAATCAAAAAAATCTGCCGGGTGTGGTAGCACATGCCTGTATTTCCAGCTACTTGGAAGGTTGAGGTGGAAGGATCACCAGAGTACAGCAGGTCAAGGCTGCGGTGGCCGGGAGTGGCCACTGCACTCCAGTCTGGGTGACAGAGTGAGACTCCAACTCAAAAAAAAAAATTTTATAGGGATAAGGTCTTGCTATGTGGACTGGTCTTGAATTTGGGGGCTCAAGCAATCCTCCTGCCTCAGCCTCCCAAACTGCTAGAATTATAGCCATGAGCCACTGTGCCTGACCTGAATTGCTTTATGTTTCTACCAGCACAACACTTTGATGAAGTCCCTACTAACAATGATTGACAAAAAGGCAAAAATTACACTCAGAATTCATATCCAAAAAATAAAAAAATAAAAACCTATGAACACACAAATCTTCAACCTCAACAATAAATCAACATAATATATAGAAATTATAAGAGACATTTTCACCTAGCAAACTGAAAACTACAAAACATTTTATACTAACTGCTGGAGATTGTGAGAAAATTATTCCAACACAATGCTATTTATAAACTAATACAAACTTTCTGAATTCAGGTAGCATATCAAAAGGGCTTTGAAATATTTCAGCCAATGATTTTATTTTTAGGGATCTACCCTAAATAAATAATAAAAAACCATATACAGGGCTAATCCCCCCTTAATGTGAGTGTTGCATACATGTGTTAAAAGTCAGGTGAAACCTGGACATCATGCTTGAGCTCCACTTCCTGTCTGCATCATAGAGTTGTAGTTCTGGTCCTGCCTTTATGAGACTTCTTTACATGTTTGTTGGGTTGGTTGGTTGTTTTAGTGCTCAGTGCTCAATTTTAAATTTCCAAGAGGAAACAAGCGATTTGGGCATAGAATATTATATAATTCCTGATGCATAACTTAAATGACTGCAATTTATTAGTCTACTTAAATAATAAACTTCTAAAAATACACACATTTTAGGTTTTGGTAGATACAATGACATTCAAACATCCTACAATAAGTTTTCCCCTTCTTCCAAGATATGAACTATTTTTTTAAAAATACACATCATATCAACTGATTAATAACAAAAAGTGAAAATGTGCATCTTCTTCCTTTACAAAACAATTTTGCACATCCATCTTTATCTTAAGCAAGTACCTAGTAAAGAAATCCATCAATATTAACTTGAAAGTGAATCTCAGCTGGGTGTGGTGGCTCACATCTGTAAACCCAATCCTTTGGGAGGCCAAGGCGGGAGGATTGCTTGAGCCCAGGGGTTCACAGCCAGGATGGGAAATATCGCAAGACCCCATATCTGCAAAAAAATTAAAATTAGATGGGCATGGTGACAAGAGCCTATAGTCCTAGCTACCTGGGAGCTGAGGCAGGAGGATTGCTTTTGTCCAGGAGTTTGAGGCTGCAGTGAGCCATGGTTGTACCACTGCCCTCCAGTCTAGGTGACAGAGTGAGACTGTCTCAAAAAAGTAGATCTTAAAAAACTTACCAAGGAATCTGCTTTTCCCTCTTTCTTATGGTGGAAAGAAGACTCTTTATAAGTCTAAAAATGCACAGCTTACTCTGAGCACATTTAAATTCTTACATTCAAGACAAAATACATTTTCCAGGATAAATATGGAAGCTCTATCCTTATATATTTTTAAAATAGAAGTAGAATAAATTTTTGGAGGAGAATTCAGACACGGATAAGAGAGAAAGAAGTCCATGCACTCACAGTCACAGGTTCAGCACAGGGTCACCCAGTTTCTAGGGTCATGCCAGTCAGAAGACATCATGACAGAAACACTGATTCCCACTAGGGAAGTCCCTCTGGTCACTTTTAGAAAGAAACCATGGCCATGACTCTGTTCACCATGTTGACCCCTGTCAACTACTGTGTGTCTCACCCTACTCTACACATTTCAGCTGGTCTGGAAAATAATTCAGAAGATTTGCTTTGCCAGCTCAAAACTCACCATCTGACTTATAAGACTGGGAGGAGAATAACACATCCGTGAGCAGTTTCATCTAAAGCCACTTGTCATCATCCATAAACATATGGGGAATAGTTTGATCTCCAAATATATTTTTTAAAAATAACAATGGAATATATTAAGCAAGCAGAGAACAACACTTGGCTCCTTCTAATACATAAACTTTCCAGACATGTTTACACTCTATCTATTCCACTGTCTTCTTCATAAGGACAGGTACTTGAGAAAGAGCAAGCTGGGCTGAAAAATGGGACTTGTACAAAAAGTATCAATATCTCAAGCTTGCTGAACTGTGCTAGGAAACTAGTTACAGAGAAAAAGTGGGTGAAACAATTAATATGCTAGCAACGATATCATAAAACATTTTTTCTTTATTCCTTGTTTTCTCAGGAGAGTGTTTTAATATATAGTTAAAATCATACTTTCAAAAGTCAAGATGCTCTAAAATTGCAGTCTATAAAAATGTACTCCCAGAGGTTCTGGTAAGATGGCGATGGCATAGGGGGACTTGTGAGATTCTCCGAACGTGAGTTCCCAAAAAGACACTTACTTTTCTTCCCCCATCCCCCAGCCCACCACCAGCTGTGCTGGTCCGAGACCTGGGGACCTTTGGTCCCATGCAGGGCCAGATATTGTGGCCCCCAGATGCTGCTGTTCCACCATACGTGACTCCCACCTGCGGGGGAGTCTTGGGTCTCGGCTCCCTCCCTGGCTACATCATCTCTCGCCAACGCCAAGCCGCAGGTCACTCAGAGAGGCTCTGGGTGCCCGCCCCCCAGAGACACCAGTCCCATTCCTGGCTGAAGTACCCTGTGGGGGGCACAGGGCCACTCTCACCACTCACCACCTGCCCTTTGGAGCTTTGGAGCTCTGGAGCTCTGGGCCCACCCTGGCTAAAGCACTCAGCATGTGACCCCAAGCTTGGGGACCCAGACAAGCGGAGAGAAATGGACTGCAAAAGTGAAACTGCCTCAGCCATTCTCCAGGCAGAGATTTCCATTGCCCTGCTCACCTATCAACAACCCCCACCTCAGTTCCTAAGGTAACATTGCTAAACAGGAGACAAAGCCCCACCACTATGCTGAATCAGACAAAAGCAACTCCCAGGCAGCAGGCTAAAAAAAAACAAACCCAAACTGTGAGTAAATCTAGCTGCCTGCAACAAAAAACAAAGGGGAGAGGTCAGAGATCAGAGCTGAAATGACTTTAGTCTGATCTCTTATTTTGACTTTATATTTTATCATTTTGACTGTTTTGATCACTTTTGTTGTTTGCTTTCTGACTTACACTGTTTCATGATTTTATTGGTCTGTCTCTGTGTAGCTACCAGCATTCTTTAGGGAATCTTTCTTTCATGTCTATTTCACTTCTCTCCAGCCTTGTGTCTCTTTCTCACCTGATAGTTGGTATGTATGTCTGTTTTCACTCTCGCTCTTCTCTCTTTCTAACTTCCTATTGACCCTCCCTTCCTCCATTATTTTCCTCTTTTATACCCCCTTTTAATATAGGGACCAAGCCTACATACTGCTGCATGGACAGATTGTATGGCAGAGGGAAAGAGGTTCCAGTGTGCTCATACACCTGTTGGTGGATGCTATAATCAGCAAATACATTCTGAACCACAGCTTCCCCTCAAATAAACCTCAAAACTACAAAAATAACAGCCTGCAGCACACATTCCAACCTCAAAAGAGAACAAAGCCAGATGACGCTCATAAGGAAGAACAGGATATTGCAGAAGTGAAACAAAAGCAACCCTACCTTCCCTCAAAAAGAGAATTAAAGAAGGGGAGGGAAAGGGGGAGAGAGAGAAAAATCTACACAAATGAAGAAAACCCAAAAGAAGAGACCTGAGAAGGCAGACACTGAGAAAAGTGACTTCAGAATGCAAACAATGAAGAGCCAGAATGAAGGGACTCAAACTACAAACCTAGATATCAAGACATTAATGGAGAGATTAAAAAGAATTGAGGAGACACAAGAAGAAACTAGGAAAGAGCTGATATCTGAGAAAACAGTAATAAAGAATACTGTGAATGAAATAAATAACAAACTGATAAGCATGGACAGCAGAATTACCCAAGCAGAAGAAAGAATCTCAGAGCTTGAGGACCAAAATATAGAACTAACCCAAACTCTCAAAAACACAGAAAATAAGCTCAAAAAGACAGAATAAAATCTTCAAGAGATAAGTGATTACTTCAAGAGACCGAACTTAAGAGTAATTGGCCTTCCTGAGACAGAAAGAGGGACAGAGACCACACTAGAACAAACTTTCCATGAGATCATTTAAGAAAACTTCCCTTATCTAACCAGTGATGGAAAAATTCAAACACAAGAGATTCAGAGAACCCCTGTAAGACAACAAATGAGAAGACCAACTACTAGGCACATAATAATTCACCTAAACAAAGTAGGCTTAAAAGAAAAAATCCTAAAGGCAGCAAGAGAAAAAGGCCAGATCACCTACCATGGAAGACCAATTAGAATAGCAGCAGATTTATCTACAGAAACCCTGCAGGCTAGGAGAGCTTGGAGCCCTATCTTCAAAGTCCTAAAAGTTAAACAATTTCAACCAAGAGTAACCTACCCAGCCAAGCTAAGCTTCATCAGCGAGGGAGATTTAAAATCTTTCCCAGATATCAAATCCCTAAGAAGTTATGCTGCCACCAAACCACCACTACATGAGAAAGTACTAAACACAGAAGAAAAGGAAAAAATAACAAGTTTCTTCACAAGAGTACAGGAAAAAAGAATAAAATACACATGAACCAACCCCAAAAACAAAAGAAAGACAATTAACCAAGTGGAAGAACAACTGTATAAGAACTCTATGATAGGGATGAACTCTCACATTTCAGTAATTAGCTTGAATGAGAATGGACTAAACACACAACTGAAAAGATATAGAATGGTAAAATGGATAAAATATCACCAGGCAACAATATACTGCCTTTAAGAGACCCAACTCACTAGAAAGGACATACACAGACTCAAAGTAAGAGGATGGGAAACAAATTTTCAGGCGAATGGAACACAAAAGAAAGGAGGAGTCACAATCCTATATTCAGACAATACCATTAAGCTATCAAAAA
>NW_007252141.1:94440-94882 GCF_000164805.1 Carlito syrichta
CCTACAGAACACTCCATCCAAAGACCACAGAATATGCATTCTACTCATCACTGCATGGAACATATTCTAAGATCGACCACATAATTGGCCATAAATCAAGCATATGTAAATTTAAAAGGACCGAAATTCTACCATGGAACTTCTCAGAAAACAGTGGAATACAAATAAACATTAACACCAACAACATCCCCCCAAAACCCACAAAGACATGGACACTAAACAGCATGATGCTAAATAACTCCTAGGTCAATGATGAAATTAAAACAGAGATCAAAAGATTCCTGGAAACAACTGAAAATGAAGAAACATCTTACCAAAATCTCTGGGATGCCATGAAAGCTGTAGTAAGAGTATATCCCTACAAACACACATGAAGAAAATGGAAGGAACACAAATTAACAGCCTAACAAGCCACCTAAGGAAGCTGGAAAAGCAAGACCAC
>NW_007252142.1:0-1383 GCF_000164805.1 Carlito syrichta
ATTTTGATGAAATCTGTTCTGTTTTTTGGTATGTACATGAAAAAATTGACAAATTCACTATCAGGAAGTTTTTCTTTGAAGGATTCGTCTAAGGGATTTTATAGTTTTAACTCTTTAAGTATTTTATCCATTTTAAGTTAAAGATTTTGTGGTGCAAGACAAGGCTTGACATTTTTTCTTTTGCTTGAGTGTATCCAGTTTTCTGAGAACTGTCAAAAGACTGCCCTGTTCTCTCTGAATGAATTTGGCAATATATGTGTTAGCCCGTTCCTAGGTGGTGTTTGTTCTGTTCCATGGGTGGGTATGTCTGTTTTCATACCAGTACCTCACTGTTTGGGTTATTAGAATTATGTGCTAAGCTTGAAGGGAGAAAGTGTGAAACCTTAAACTTCATTTTCAAGATTGTTTTGGCTATTTTGGGTCTCGTGCTATTCTTGGTGAACTTTAGAATGGGTGTTTTTTGTTGTTTTTTTTTTTTTATTTCTACAGGAAAAAAATGTCATTTGGATTCTGATAGAAATTTCTTTGTATTTGTAATGCTTTGGGTAGTACTGGCATCTTATAATATCCTGGTTTCCAATTAGCAAACGCAATATTTCTCTTTCATTTCCTTATATTCTCTTTAATTTCTGTCGGCAATGTTTTGTAATTTGTAGTGTACTGTTCTTTTGTCTGGTTAAGTTTCCCCCCCCCCACTATTTTATTGTTTTTGGCTACTATTGTAAACTGATTGTCTTCCCAGTGGTTACTTCAGGTTACCCTTTGAAAGTATAGAAATGCAACTGGCTTCTGTATGTTGAATTTGTGTCTTGTAACATGGCTGGATTTGCTAGATTTATTAATTCTGAAAGGGGTGTGTGTGTGCGCGCAGGCGTCTGTTTGAACTTTTTAGAGTTCTCTCTCTATAGTCGTATCTGTGTGAAGAGAGTTAACTTTACTTGTTTATCTCACATTAGGATGCCTTTCAAATTTATTTTTGCTTAATTGCTCTGTCCAGATTAATATGATACTAAGCATGAAATACAAATCATAGCAATGATATTTGCTGGTTATAATATTCATAGCTGCATGCACTTACATAGTACGTTTATATGCCTGAAATTCACTAGATACTTCACATACGTTGACTCATTTTTATGCACACTACGATTCCGTGATTGTAGAAACATTATTTTTCTGTTGCCTTTTCTTTTTTAGAAAAGTTACTTGGGGAGACAAGAGCAGCTTTGTTATATACGCGTAGTGAGCAAGTCTGAACTTTTGGTGTACCCATCACCCAAATACTGTTCCTTGTACCCCACAGGTAGTATTTCATTCCTTACCCACCTGCCATCCTTTGCAGTCTCTGGTGTCTGTTCCACTCTGCATGCCCATGTGCACCTG
>NW_007252142.1:2172-3416 GCF_000164805.1 Carlito syrichta
TTCTCTGATGATTGCGGACTTGGAGTATTTTTCATGATTCTTGGCAGTAAACCATGAGAATTCCCATCATTTAGATAAAGACCATGGGATAAGTGCAGACACTATGGATCCAGAGTCAATGGTCCTCACTGCTACACCGTGATTTCAGATCCACCCTGCATTATAAGAGTCTTTTTGTTATATGTGAGGCGGGCTATATAATATTCAGGTTTATGATTGAGGCTGTCAAACTGAGCCCAATGGGCCAAATAGTCCAGTGTCCCTTCATTTATGTCTATGGCTGCCTACAATGGTGGTATTTGAGTAGTCACAAACAAAACTGTGGCCCATAAAGCTGAAAATATTTACCGCTTGGTCCTTTATAGAAATAATTTGCTGATCCTTGGATTACAGGATTCAAGACCAAACCAGTGCAGCATCTAACTGATGCCAAAAAAGAGAGAGAGAGCAAAAAATCTGGAATACTAAAACACATAGTGTATGATTAGGGTTAGTCTAAACGTATATAAGCGTGTCAATAAAGGTTAAAAACGCACATATAAATGTGTACGTCTAAAGTGAACAGTAATAGTAGTAGGCATGTTCTACAATAAGTAGAATTTAGGAATTTGGTTTTTTACAGTCTCTCTGAGTGTGTGTGTGTGTGTGTGTGTGTGTGTGTGTGTGCACGTCATTTATCATGCCTTTCTTTTTAATTAAATATAAACCAAATATATCTACTCACGCTTCCACTCTGTATCCTCGATGTGTATGCATTTTTCACTGTTTAATTAGTTGCACAGACATACAAAGCAAAGGAGAATGATTGTATAGCTTATTCAGTTAGGGTCATATTTTTGATGCTGACAATAGGCTCAGCAGAAGATGAAGCTAATATTTCTCACTCTGAAGAATAATTCTACATCAAGTGACCCAAGTATGGGTCTGCGACATATTCTCTATCATGCAATAAGTAAAGGGTCTATATGATTATGCGATACACCGATAGTAAAGCTGTACGTGATCATTACAAAAAGTAACGCTATGTCATTTAAGAGAATTAACACGATCGTTGATAGTATCCTACATTTGACAGATGATTTATTTTTTAACCAACCTTTTACGTTTTACTCAGCACATTGAAATTGATTTTTTTTTTTTCAGGCAATGTAGCTAGACACACACCCAAAGTGACAGCATTTGGTAATAAGTAGCTCACACAGAATATTATCTCTTTGCCTAAATGAACCATTGTTGCCACTCAG
>NW_007252143.1:0-21977 GCF_000164805.1 Carlito syrichta
CCTTTTCCAGCTTCTTTAGGTGGCTTGTTAGGTTGTGAATTTCTGTTCCTTAGATTTTCTTCATGTGTGTTTGTAGGGATATAAATTCCCGTCTTACTACAGCTTTCAGGGCATCCCAGAGATTTTGGTAAGATGTTTCTTCATTTTGATTTGTTTCCAGGTATCTTTTGATACCTGTTTTGATTTCGTCATTGACCCAGGAGTTGTTTAGCATCATGCTGTTTAGTGTCCATGTCTTTGTGGGTTTTGGGGGGACTTTGTTGGTGTCAATGTTTATTTTTATTCCACTGTGGTCCGAGAAGGTGTTTGGTAGAATTTCGGTCCTTTTAAATTTGCTTATGCTTGATTTATGGCCGAGTATGTGGTCAATCTTAGAATTTTCTATGTTCCATGTGGTGATGAGTAGAATGTGTATTCTGTGGTCTTTGGATGGAGTGTTCTGTAGGTATCAATTAAGTCCATTTGGTCCAAAGTTACATTGAGGTTCCAGATCTCCTTGCTGATTTTTTGTCCTGATGATCTGTCTAGGGTTGTGAGTGGGGTATTGAAGTCCCCAGTTATGATAGTGTTAGAGTCAATATCTTTCTTTAGTTTTCCAAGAAGCTGCTTTATAAAAGTTGGCGCACCTATGTTGGGTGCACATATATTTAGGATAGATATTTCTTGTTGATGGATTGAGCCTTTTATCATTATGTAGTGGCCTTCTGTATCTTTTTTGATTTTTAATAGTTTGAAGGGTATTTTGTCTTAAATTAAGATCGCTACTCCTCCTTTCTTTTGTATTCCGTTCGCCTGAAAGTTTGTTTTCCATCCTCTTACTTTGAGTCTGTGGGTGTCATTTCTAGTGAGGTGAGTCTCTTGAAGGCAATAGATTGTTGCCTGATGATATTTTATCCATTTTGCCATTCTATGTCTTTTCAGTGGTGCATTTAGTCCGTTCACATTTAGGCTAATAATTGAAATGCAAGAGTTGATCCCTGTCATAAGGTTCTTACAGAGTTGTTCCTGTTTGTTTGTTGTCTTTTTTGGGTTCTGGAGTTGGCTCACGTGTGTTTTTAATCTTTTGCCTGTACTCTTGTAAAGAATGTTGTTGTTCTTTTTTCTTTTTCTTCTGTGTTCAGTACTTTCTTAAGTGTTTCTTGTAGAGATGGTCTGGTGGCAGCGTAGGTTCTTAGGGATTAGATATCTGGAAAATATTTCAATTCTCCCTCACTAATGAAGCTTAGTTTGGCTGCGTAGGTTATTCTTGGTTGAAATTGTTTCTCTTTTAGAACTTTGAAGATAGGGCTCCAGGCTCTCCTAGCCTGAATGATTTCTGTGGATAAATGTGCTGCTATTCTAATTGGTCTTTCCTGGTAGGTAGTCTGGCCTTTTTCTCTTGCTGCCTTTAGGATTTTTCCTTTTATAGCTACTTTGTTTAGGCGAATTATTATGTGTCTGGGAGTTGGTCTTCTCATTTGTTGTCTTGCAGGTGTTCTCTGAATCTCTTGTGTTTGAATTTTTTCATCCTTGATGAGATGAGGGAAGTTTTCTTGAATGATTTCATGAAATGTTTGTTCCAGTGTGGCTTCTGTTTCTCTCTCTGCCTCAGGAAGCCAAATTACTCTTAGGTTTGGTCTCTTGAAGTGATTATTCATCTCTTGCAGGTTTTGTTCTGTCTTTTTGAGCTTCTTTTCTATGCTTTTGACAGTTTGGGTTAGTTCTGTGTTTTGGTCTTTGAGCTCTGAGATTCTTTCTTCTGCTTGGCTAATTCTGCTTTCCATGCTTATTAGTCTGTTATTCATTTCCATCACAGTATTCTTTACTGCTGTCATTTCTGACAACAGCTCCTTCCTATTTTCCTCTTGTCTCTCCTCAATTTTTTTAATTCTCTCCATTAATGTCTTGATGTCTGGGTTTGTTGCATGTAGCCAGTCATTCTGGGGACTCTTCATTGTCTGTGTTCCAGAATCTGTTTTCTCAGTGTCGGATTTCCCAGGGGTCTGTGTAAGACCTATATTCTTCTTCTGGTTTTTCTTCATTTGTGCGGTTTTCCCCCTCCCTACTTTTTCCTTCCCTCCACGTCACTGTCTTCTTTAATTCTGTTATTCAGGGGTAAAGGGATTGGTTTTACTTCTGTTTGTTCAATCTCCTATTCTTTATGTATGCCCTCTTACTTTGTTCAATTCTGGAGTTGCACTGTAAGTTGGGGGTGGTCCTTTTTGCAGTTTTGAGATTTACTTAAGGGGGAGCTGTGATTCAAAATCTATCTGCAGGTCCTGGTATTCGCTGACAGGTGTGTGGATAATCTGGAACCCACTTCCCACTGCCTTGGAATCTGTCCATGCAGTGGGGCTATAGGTTTACTCCCTGAAATAAAATGTGGTTAGCAGAGGGAAGAGAATGGAGCAGACAGTGGGTTGAAGAGGGGAGTGGAGAGATAGAGGAGTAAGGGGGGAAACAAACGTGTGCCAACAAATGGAGAGAGAGACCTATACTTAAACAGATAAAAACAATAGAGCACAGCTACAGACGAACCAACTCCCATACAAAAAAAAAAAACATATAGTGATGCTAACATACAAGCTAACCAACCACCTTATTGGTGTGCTGTTCCTCTATACAAAGATATGGTTTACAGAGAGAAGAAAAGGAAGAGGGGGAAAAAAGGAACAATACAGTAGGAATAGAATTAAGTCATTAAACTAACAGAATCAATGAACCACACTCTGAGACTTTTCGTTTAAGTCCACTATCCTTTCAGTTCTGATTTCTAGCCTTCTTTTCAAGCTGGTAAATTTGCAGTTGGGGTCAGTTGCCCCTGGTCTGCTGTGAAGGACAGTCAGATCACCCTCCATTCACCACTCTGGACTATGTCTTTTTCAAGCTTGTTTCTCCCGTTTTGGTGTTGTTACCTTGAATCACCAGCAGGTGGTGCTATATCAGCTGCTCGCCCCAGAGGAGGTGGGGCTGGACAGGAACTGGCAGAGACTGGAGATGGATGCCTGCCTCAGGGCAGATGGCAGGAGACTCGTGGCGGTCAGGACGTCTCGGTCACAGGAGAGGTGGCAGCAATCCTAGCAGATCTTCCCTGAAGGGGCTTCAAGGACTGAGGTCGTGGATCACCTCCGGCCCGGGTGGTGCATTGTGCTACCGGCGGCGGTGGTGGCAGCAGCGGCAGTGGCAGCGTCTGCCCTGCAGTGGCTGTCCAGTCCACTTCGATGCCCCAGCGGTGGCAACGGTCAAGCTCCGTATGAAGAGCAGGCTGTAATGTTGGGGTCCGCAGCCCCCAGGGCGAGAGCCAGAGACCCACTGCAGTTCTCCTTTGCAGAGGGTTTCACAGACCAGGTTGCCCCGTCGCCATCTTGCCGGAAGTTCTACAAGTTTTAAAATTTAAACAAAACTTTTGTGGCTTAGCACATCACAATTTGTTTGTGTTTGTTCCATGTGTATTTAAAAGAAAATGTTTTGCTTCTTGGGATAGATGGATAGGGACAGAAAAAATTATATTACTATAATCTTCTATATCTTTGTTCTTTTGGTACTTCAAAAAAGTATCAAAACACTTCAATTACTAGTTTTTGAGAAGGTATATTAAAATATTCAGCTATGATTTTTTAATTTATTTCTCACCCTAGCTCAGTCAGTTGTTAGTTTATGTATTTTGATGTTATATTGTCAGGGGTATACATCTTTATGGTCATTATATTTTTTGACATATTTGTTTCATCCTATATGTAACATTTTAGTATTCCCATTCCAATAGTTCATGCCTTAAATTACTATTTCTCTGAGATAAAAATTCCTATCCTAGCTTATTTCTAATAAATATTTTCCTATCTTTTCTGTATCTTTTTGTTTCTAATATATCTCTTGTAAACAATATTTTCCTTAGTTTTTATCTTTTTAGTTTGATTAGAGAGTCATTATAACTTGATTAATGAATTATTTTGAACTATTTACAATTATTATAATTCCTCATAGTAATATTTATTTCTGCTTTTTTATGTTTTATATTTTCTATATCTTCCCCCCATTTCTTTATTATATTCTATTTTCTTTTGCTGGTTTGAAAGTTAAATATTCTATTTTATTTTTCTAGGAGTTGTCCCTAAGCTGTTAAAAACTATACCTTTTTGCCCTATCAATTTCTTAAGCCAGCAGTATGTATTTCCCCTCCAGAAAAAGAATTTCAGAAAATTGACAAAAACAAATCAAAGAACCAAAATGGCAGAGAGAAGGAAGGGGTTAAGGAAAGGAAATAGAGGAGGGACCAAGAGGTCAGCAAAGAACAAAAAAAGACAGAGATAGATGAGTTGACAAACAGAACGAGTTAGGGTCTGAGGGAATGAAACCAGGAGTTCTGCACATCTGACACACATATTCAGACAGTGAGAAAAACTTGACCCTCCATTAGTTTCTCTTGTGTAATGTCCCTAAACATCTCTTTTCTTTCCTTGTTTGGGAAGACATTCTAAATTATTTACTGTTTACTTGCTGAGCAGTCACTGTGTTCTAGGCCTTCTTTCAGGGCTGGAGACAAAGCCGTGAACAAATAGGTCAACTCACCACAGTCAAGATGGACAAAAGTTTTAAAGGTAATTACAGCAGAGCAGGGGCAGTACAGGGCACATTGGGAGCATCTAGCAAGGGAAATCAACCTGGTTTGTGGGAATCAGCAAAATCCTCCTGCACAAGGTATTATCCAAGCTGAGATTAGAGGGACATGGCTCCTTCACCAGTGGTGTCAATAGCAGAGGCTAGCCTCACCTGCCGCCTTCCTGCTGGCCACAGACCCTCTGCATCCTGGGGCTGTGGGCAGAACATACCCAATGTGGTCAAGGCCACAGTGCTCACACTCAGTACGGAACCATGTGTTTGTAGCCAGGTTCTCTCAGTACATACGTCCAGGATTCACAAGGTGCCCACCCTGTCCCATCTCCCCTCCTGTGCCACTGGGTGATGGCAAACAGATGTCAATGGGAGTGACGACTTAGTTCCTGAAGCCTGCAACTTCTATACTTAGCCTTCCTGCATATTTGCTCAGTGTCTTAATTTTTTTAAATATATAATCATACTCATTAGTTTACATGGATTGAGGAATAAGCTTGTAAGGAAATTTTTGAAGGAAAAAAAACAGTTACTATCATTTCCAAGGAACTATAGTAAATCCAGTGAGGCCCACCCTAACTGTCATCCACACTGGCTTTAATGAATGGGCAAAAACAAAACGGTAAGAAAACAGTAGAGGAGGTCACGAGCTTTTGCTTTGGAGACAACCACCAGTGTCCAAACCTTGAACTTACAACTTACCATCACTCTGACCTTGGGAAAACCACTGAAAGACTCTGAACTGCAGTTGTCTTGTTTGTAAAGATATTGTAATTGCTTCATGTGGTGGTGGTGAGAATTAATCAGTCCCATGCTTGTGACATGCTTAGTATAGAGCTTGGACTTAATAAGGTCTCAAAAACATTAATTGCTCAGTATTTGTATAAATATAAGTAAAGATTTAAGCCAGGCATGGAGGCTCACACTTGTAATCCCAGCACTTTAAGAGGCTGAGGCAAGAGGATTGCTTGAGTCCAAGAGTTCAAGACTAACCTAGGCAGCATAGTGAGACCTCTACAAAAAGAATGGTCAGATATGTCTGTAGTCCCAGCTACTCAGGAGACTGAGGCAGAAGGATCACCTGTGCCCAGGAGTTGGAGGTTGTGGTGAACTGTGATTGTGCCACTGCACTGCAGCCTGGGTGACAGAGTAAGATCCTGATGCAAAAAAAAAAAGAGAAAAATAATAAATTAAGTATCAGCATTAACATTAATATATTACAGACTAACCTGGTGACACTAATGAAGGAAATAACATCTCTGTTTTCTCCAGTTAGAAGTATATTGTGAGTAGATATTGTCTGTAGTTACTTAAAGCCTGGAAAAATATGAAAAGTGGTTTCCAATAGAGGTATAATACCCAGTCTATGGTATTTAATGATCACTTCTTAGGACTGGTTTAAACAAAATGTAAAACTCTTGTTTATAAAGATAATTCTGATTAAATAAGAGGATTACAACAGATTCTTTATGGACTTCTGTGTTGAACTTACTTGCTTCATTTAAGAATACAAGACACCTGGTCATATTTTTACTAACTTGTCTTTGCTCATTCATTCTCATTCATTTATTCATCTTTTATTCAATAAATATTTGTTGAATTCCTATCAGAGAGGCATTTGCACAAAGTAGGCTTTCATTTAACATTTGTTGAATTTTAAAAATAATTATATTAACAAAATCCCACTATACATATATATTTAATTACATCTAATCAACTTTGAGTTTTACTTTGCTTAAACTGTGCAACACATTAGCTGATATGTAGCCTGTACATTTTGCTTCTTGAGGGTTGTTTTAGAACATTTTTATTCCATTAAAGTTTCCAGATTTCTAAAAAGGTGAAAAAAATCCAAATTCCTTCTATGGTGGCAAGGCTATAAATAGATAAGCTCACTAAATAATCATTTCCATTCCTAAAACATGAGCAGCTCTCTTTTCTATCTAATCCTCAATTTTTATATATTTTACTTTTCCATTTACAGTTGAAATGCTCAGCAGTGCTACTAATACTTGCCAAATTACAGTGAATACTTTCACTCTGTGGTTAACCAGTTCTGAGTTTACCAAAGTTGCAATAGAATTGGAATTTATACAATTTTTTTCCAGATCAGACAATCATAGCATACAGACACCTTTTGAAGACATACACCCTGGAGAGAGTCGGAAACATGACAGCCTGTTGTCCCTGCTAAAATGCTTCCCTGAGCAACTTCTATAGGTTGACAAGTTTAATTACTCTTGATTTTTATTCCCACCTTTTGAAAATGCTAAAATCTTCAGGTTATGAAAAATGTTAGTATTTGAAATCATAGTCGTTAGAAGAGGAAGGCAAAGACTCAGAAGCAACCCATTCACAAGGAAGCAGCTCAGGGCAGTGCTTGTCTGAGAGCTCCTGTGGAGCCACCCAGCCCAGGCTTCACCTCTCCAGGTACTGACCATGGGGGCATGAGGCACTCTTCTACTCTAAGCCAATGGCTTACTTATGTAACTGTGTGTACAGGGGAGGCCTTGTCACATTGCTCAAGTTTAAAATATAAAACCAACCAGTGATGTAGGATCATGAGTACAGTAAGTCCTCTAGATACAAACTTCAAGTTGCAAACTTCCAGAGATGCAAGTGTGTGTTCTCATGTGCAATCATGTAAGTTCATGTGTCTGGGGTGTATTGTCACATGTGTACTCCTTCTACAAGTGATTGTGCTTCTGTGTATTTTACTGTACTATACTGTATAGAGTACAGGATCTTTATTTCAAGCCCAGGATATCTGAAAGCAAGTGTAAAAGCTGCAGTTATGTAGCTGGTGCTGTACAGTACCATATAGCCAATTGTGTTAGTTGGATACCTAGGCTAACTTTGTTGGATTTACAAACCAATTGGACTTAAAAACATGCTCTCAGAACAGAACTCATTCTCATGTAGGGGACTTACTGTATGTATGCAAAAGATTCCCCATGAGTATTATGAATTAAAAAAAGCCAATCTCAGAGACTTATGTGCTGTACAATTCCAATGAGATAGCATGCTCAAAGTGATGAAATTACAGTGGGAGAGAACAGATCAGTGGTTGCCAGGATTGGAAAAAGACTATGATTATTAGGGGCTAATGTGAGAATATTTCTTGGTGGTGAAACAATTCTGCATCCTGATTGTGGTAACGATTACTTGAATCAACACATGTGATAAAATTTCATAGACCTACACACACACACACACACACACACAGAAGAATGTATATAAAAACTGAGGAAATCCTAGTATGGTCTGTAACTGAGTTAAAAGTATTTTACTAAATCAATTTCCTGGTTTTTTGTTTTGTTGTGCTGTGTTTTTTTAGAATTTATTGAGATTTATTGAGAGGACAGCGAAGGATTTATTGAGAGGACAGAAAAGTTCCCACAGTGGGAGGGAACCCAAGGAGGTTGCCCAGTTTCCTGGTTTTAATACTGTACTGCAGTTGCATATAATATTATCATTGGGAGAAGCTTCATGAGGAGAACTAACTCTATGGCGTCTTTCACAACTTTTTGTGGGCCTTAAACCACTGAAAAAGTATATCAATGAGTCATCCGTCACCAATAACTTTTCACAGGACCAGGAGAACATCTATTAGTCAACCTCTCAGTGTCTTCATTTGAAAATAAGAGGTACTAATGTATGCTGTATCTATATTACTGACAGCATGAGAAAAGTTTTCTCATCATGGCCTGCCTTTCTGCCACAGTTATGTGATTTAAGAGTGAGGTCCAAAAAGGAATTTTTTTTCAGTGACTTCATTGTAGGATAAAGAAGCTTGAGTAAGGAGACTTTTAAAGTCAGAAATTCTCCAGCACCTGCTCTAGGCTGGTGCCGTGCCTTGAGGCAACATGGCAGCCAGGACAAATGTAAACAGCAGGGACCTTGGACCAGGGTCTCTGACAGCTGGAGCCAGCCAGGGAAGCCATCCAGGAGGTAAGGGTGTGGAGGCTTCTCTAGGGAAGCGTCAAGTGCTTCTGAGTAAAGCTGGGATGCTCAGCCAGTTTTAGAGGTATGTATGGAGCCAGTGTACACATGGAAGCATGCAGCCATGTGCTATAAGCAAATACTCACAAGGCTGTTGAGTGGGAGACAACATAGACTTGCAGACTTGAGGGCAGTTCTGATGTCTGAGGCAGGCTAGATAAAAGCATATTTACATTCAACATAAGGAATTGTTCAAGAGGCCTTCTTTGACAGGCAATAAGTTTCCAGACACTGGAAATATTAGAATATAGATCAAATGATCACCTGTTGAGGAGGCCATCAGGGAACCCTTGACTGGACCCCCATTCCACTCTGAGAGGATGGTACCAACAGTGAGAACACCCTTATCTGTAAATATGGCCCAATACTTTTTTTTTATTATTTCAGTAGCAGTTCCTAAACCCATGAGCTTTTCAGTGGTTTGTGACATCCCAAACAAATCTCACCTTTCCAGCAAATCCATAGACCTCTGAATGAGAGAGACATGACCTCTACTGCCCTTTCTTCCCACAGAGATTGGCAAGAGGTGGATCAGAAGGGAAGCTCTGTAAACACCTGGCACCAGGTGAATGATGGCTTTGGCATGCCTGAGACAAGAAGCAAGGCTGGTTGCCCACTCAAAGTCCTCTCACCCTGCAAGTTCATATATTTTATGACCCGAGAGTACTTCCTGGCACAGATTCCCTCCAATGGTGATTCATTTCTCCTTTGCAGCTTTGTCAGTGTTTGGGTTTTCTACTTAGTTCTCAATGAACTAGCTATCATAGTTATAGCTCCCTAGAAAATGCCATACAGTAACTCTGTCAGGGGTTTTATTTGCTTAGACGGATCGTTTTATTTCAGCAAGGTGTTTTACTAGCCGAGAGAGTCATGAATCACTTCAAAGGTAGATGAAAGATGACCCAATGCACACAATTTTATGTGGGATGTTGTTCTTTCTATTGAAGATGATGCTCCTTGATTAGAATGTGAAATCAATGTAATTTCATGCAAATTATGAAAAATAGAATCACATCAGCATACCCATGCACCTACCTGGCCAGAGCTAAGAAGTTCCCTCCAATACCCATCTGTTCACAACCACTCAGGACAGCTTTAATTATCAATGTATAGGGTTGTAATGGCCCCAAATAAAGGAGTATGGGGCTCGTTCTCTGAAACATCTGTCTTCTTGGGGCCAAACTACAGCAGTAAGATATCAAGAAGCAGGAGAGTGGCTTTGGAAAAGGAGTTATAGTAATAATGAAAGACTCTTCTAAGCTGCCTAAATTATTAAACTCATGTCGCAACCCAACACAAGCTTCCTTCCTATTCTTGTCAAGTTTCCATGAGGTTTTGTCAGGTCACGTTTCTTGGTGACCCAGTAATCAATCTAGTCCTCTTCCATCTTGTTACAGAAGGAAGAAGAAAGGGCACGGATAACTCCACCCACTTTAACCGGCTGGCCAGAACTTGACTGCAAGGGTGTCAGAGAAACATAAGGGAGCACTCAGATGTTCAGTAAGTGCAAGAAGTCTACTTCAGCGTTTACCCCCGAGAATAACATTCTTGGTGCCCAAATTTCACCTCAACCTCTCACCCTGTGGAGCTGGTGGCTGCTGGCATTTAGGTTTATTCTGGTGTGCAAGCTGGACTGAGAAAGCAGGCTTTACTTCTGTTACTGGAGAAGAACTGGACTCCATGGCTCAGAAAGCCTCTCCTAGAAGCAAAGGCAAGTGTTAGATATGCTGAACCTGAGAATGTTTGGACTACCCTGGGACTTCCCTCTCCTCTGCATTCCAAATCTGAAAGCACCAACCCACCAGGGAAATGCAGACTAAGAAAGCCCAGTAATGCCTCTGCATAGACTTTTGCTTAAGGGCTTGTCCCAGGGAGCACCTCTCTTTGAAGCCAGTGAGCTGGGCTGCTACAGAATCCAGCGCATCACACACCTGGACCACTCAAGACTGTGGCACTTCAGGTACAGTATTATCTCTAGGCCCCATCCTCACTGGCTTTATACTGGCTAAAGCCCCCTTTGAGAAAGTCAACAGTGGGAGTATCCCACATATCTTACCACTCACCAATTTAAAAAAAAAGAAAAGATAATTACCAAAGGAATAGCTGCTAAGACCCAGCAGAATCTCATCTGCACATGAAGCTGCCAAGCTGCTCAGATATTATATTGTGCTATTATGGAATTCATGTTATAACATCCTCAATGTAAAGAATCATTTCAGTGAGCAAAGCACTTTTTTCTTTTCCAAATCCTGTTTTAATTAAAAAATTGATGGAAAATATAGAACTACCGCCCTATAGCTACTTTAAAAAAATCTATTTGGCAGCCTTGAAAATATTGGTGAATTATAAAAGAAATTGAACTCTGATACTTTTCTTCCATTTTATTGTTCCTTATGCCCTGAAAAGCCTTCAACATTGTATTTCTGTAGTTTGGAATAAGGACGTATTTTTTTCCCTGAGAAACTGTAGGTATTCTAATTATATGTAAATCAGTTCACAGAAATAAATATCCATGGTTAAAGGGTATTTAAAATGTTAAAAGCTTTTTCTCAACCCTTCACTGTTTTTTAAAAAATTCTATTTCCAGATTCTTGGTAGCTTTAACGCCACATTTTCCTCTTTCATGAATGCACACCAATGCCGTTTCCTTGGCCATTCTCTCTAATAAAGCAATTCTGTGTTATTCTTCCTTTCTTCACAGTGAAAACTTTTTTCTCTCTTATTTAGAATCAAAATATTCAATTGGACAATTAAGCTAAATAGAAATTTAAAAAGTTGTTCTTATATTGAAAGCAGTTTCTTAAATGTTGTTCTTTACTTCCTGAGAACATGGTTACAGATGTATTTTTAAAGGATCATTATTTCCTTGATACCTGAATTATATTCTATTCTAATTTCCTGGCTTTAAACACCATCCAAATGCTGATTATCCCTAGATTTCTAACCCCACCCCTGTGTTCCAGGCTTACGTAACCAACTGCTTTCTTAATACCTTCACTTGGTTGACTACTAGGCATTGTAAACTGAGCATGTCCAAAACCTAATTCCTGACCTTCTGCAACTCCACCCCTTCCCATCTTTCTCCATCTCTATGAAGAGCTCCTAGTTTCTCAAAGCAAATGCCTTGCAGTGACTCTCAATTCTGCTTTCTCTCACATTCCACTTTCAGCTTATCAGCTGTTGGCCCACCATCAAAATTCATCCAGAATGTGACCAGTTGTTACCACCTCTGCCCTTATGACCCTGGTCCAAGCCAGGATCATTACCTGCCTAGATTTTTGCAATGGTCACCTCCCTGATTTTGTCCTTGTCCTTCTACAGTCCCATTTTAATACTCCAGCCAGAGTGATCCTTTTAAAACATAACTATATCATGTAATTTCAATGCAGGCTCTCTTTGGCCTCCCATCTCAACCAGCATCAAAGTGCAGTCTTTCAAATGGCTGAAGCTGAGCGAGTTTGTTCCTCAAACAGACCACCCACTTGTTTCTGCCCCAGGGCCTTTGCACTGGCAGTTCCTCTGCCTGGAATGTCCCTCTCAGATATCTTCATGGCACTGTCACCTCAAGTCTCTACTCCAACACCACCCTGACTACTTACAATTGTAATATCCTCACTCCCAGCCCAACCTCCCTTTCCTGTTTCATCTTTCTTCATATCACTAGTCATCATCCGACATACATTATGTTGTATGAGGGAACCTCCCCAAAAAAACTAGAATTCTTGTTTGGAGGGTGGGCCTCTTGTAGCATAGGCTTCCCCGAGTATCAGCGTACCAGTTAGCGTTGTTGTGACAGGCTGCATTCAGCCTCAGTGAATTTTTTTTGGAGAAAAAAGTCTGCCCATTTTTTGATGGGTGATTTACACAAACAACCTGCCCACACTTCACTGAGTGTTTGGCAGTTTTTGACCCCAGACAGCATGACCTCCCTGCCCCACTCTTTCTACTCACCCGATTTTACCCCGAGCAATTTTTTGTGGTTGCTGTTGTTTCCCCGATGAGAAAAGCCCTCAAAGGAAAACATTTTGCTGATGTGGAAGAGGTAAAACAAAAAATGGCAGAAGCATTAAAAGGCATCAAAATGGACAAGCTCAAAACTGTTTTGAGCAGTGGAAAAAGTCTCTTGATATGTGTACTGCATCAAACAGAGAGTACTTTGAAAGTAATGAAGCTTAAACATGCAAGAATAAATAAGTAATCTTTTATAAATAAATTCCAGGTTTTGGGGGTTCCCCCTCATACTTGTTTATTATCTGGTTTTTTCTTTTTTCCTACTAGATTATAAACTCCACAAGGGCAGGAATTTCATCTGTTTTGTCCACTGTGATGTCTGCTCTGAATGTGCCTGACACACAGCATACACGTAACAGATATTTATTGAATACATGAATGCTGTTGTGTCCAGTGGTGAATTCATGTGTTTGGCTTAATCAAGGATTCTTGCTCACCTTTCATGCTTGGCGATACTTCTCACTCACACGTTTGTGGTGAGCGAACCAATGACTGGCTGAGAGGCTCCTGTGATGAGGGTGGCAGGTGCTAAACCTGTGACTGACCTTCAAGGATGACCTCACCATCTGAATGGACTTGTGTGCTACATGCTGCACTCTGAACATACTCCCGAGCTGGGTTTGTGCAGACATGTTTATGGCCTGGGGGCGGGGGTCAGTACAAGTCCGTCACATCAGGAATTGAGGAACTCCTGGAAGAGCACCCATCCTACAGGGAAGACAGTGCTTCAAGAGTCAGGGGGTAGAGGCAATTCAAAGAGGGCCACATGGAAACCTGGAAATCAGTCCCTCTCCCATACCTTGTCTGGTCAGGTTCTAACAAAACTGTGGGCTTAGTTCACTAAGTGCTGGCATACCTATAGACAGGTGCATGATAGAGAAGAGAAGTAACTTCTCCATCTCAGACACCACGAATCTGTTTCCTCCAGGTTCACTGAGCTGCAGGCGCAAACTAGTCTGTGAGCCCAAGAGATTCTCCAGAGTGCAGTACAAAACACATAGGAAGGGCCAACTTTGGTGGCTCACGCCTATAATTCTGGCATTTTGGGAGGCTGAGGCGGGAGGATTGCTTGAGTTCAGGAGTTCAAGACCAGCCCAGGAAATGTAGTGAGATGTTCTCTCTACAGAAATAAAAAAAGTTAGCCAGGCATGGTGTTGCATATGTGTAGTCCCAGCTGAGAGGGAGCTACACATAAGGCTGAGGCAGAGAATTACCTGAACCCAGGAGGCTGAGACTGCAGTAGCCATAATTGTGCTACTGTATTCCAGCCTGGGCAACAGAGTGAGACCCTGACTCAAAACTAAAGAAACAAAACATCAACAAAACATGTGGGAAGAGCCAAGGGCTCAAGTGGCCAGACATTGTTAAGACATCCTAAAGTTTGGATTCTGCTGCTTTAAAGGACCCTACTGGTCCACCTGGTAGCCAAGGACTGGCTGGGTCTTAGGACATTTAGACCCCTTTTGAATGACATCTCTAGATCTGTTAGTGCCCTCGATGTTCTGTGCCATGACATTATCAAGCTGGGGGTGAGACTGCCCAAGGACAGATGATTTGAGGTGTGAGGTCAGAGGCCAATTGTCACCAGAACAAACGAGCACAAGCCCATCAAGCATGGTGCTTTAAACGAGTCCTGGAAAATTCTGAGATGTGGTAAAATTTAACTAAATATATCATATGCAGAAAGGGCAAGAAATGTCTTCAAGTTTCATTCACTCTTATAAAGTGACATCTAGAAAGAAAATGAATCAGATAAAAAGAAAAAGGCAAATTACAATATTAAAAATTTATTTCCATTTGGCAAAATTCCTATTAGCATCACAATTCAGAATATTTTAATAATTACAGCTTCACACAGATAGCATAATTGAACGCCTTGCTGATAGGAAGCACCCAAAAAATCCCTTCACCTTCTTCCACAGCCTGAGCTCACCCAGTAGGCTAAGCATGCCTGACCCTTCCTGGCTCCTCTTTTAAAATCCACACTCCCCGGTGAGCCAGTCACAGACACCCAGCTCTTCTTGGTGACTGGGTGGGGTAGATAGGGGCCCTGAATCCTGAGACTGGGAGAACAGGAGGTGGGAAGTAAGAGTCAAGGCTGGCTACCCCAAACCCCAAAGGGCTTGTCTTCCATGAGGGCTGCTTCTCAAAATCACTCAGTAGGATAACATGTTCTGTGTTCCCGTCTAAATTATTCACAACAGAGGAAGTTCCAGGGGAGAGGGCAGGAACAGTAAGCATGACATCCTTCAGCGAGGGAAATGTCTTGCCAGGTCTTGCTCAGGAAGGGCTAGAGCGCACCTTGCCCCTAGCACATGGCCTGGCAGCGCCAGACGGCAGCCTGGCTGAAAACCCACCTGCCTCTTTCAGTCGAGCTCCTTCAGACCTTCTCATATAAATGAAGGTCCTTATTGTGTTACTTCAAACATCCAGCCTCACTCATTAACTGAGACCCAGAAATGTCAGAGGAGATTAGTCCCAGGTGAATCCATGCGTGACTCATCCTCCATCTGAGGCTGGAGTGCCTCTGCTTTCTACAGCCCGGCTCAGAGAAGGTGAGTTTATTTCCAGGACCACAGCCCCATCCAACTCTCACCCTGGGCTCACCTCCCCACTGCAACCAGATGGACTTCTGAAGTGCTAGACAGAGCTTCTGTACTCTCCTGTGTAAAAGTCAGTGAGAGCCTCCCATGAGCCTCAAGACACAGGCCCCAATCCTGGCCTGGAATAGCTAGTTGCATGAGATCTGAGTCTTACCTGTGTCTCAGGCCTCCCCAGCCACTTTTCCAGAAGTCCTGTGTGTTGAACTTCCAAGTTGCCCCCACTGCTGTGGGACCTGTGTCCTCCCCTTCACCAACGCACCCTTCTCTTGGCCCCCCGGCCACTGGAGCTACAGCTGAAGTCTACCTGTTCCTGGAAGAGGGGATAGTAATAAAGCAGGTTAAAATGCAACAAAGATGATTTTTTAACCAAGATTCAGCTGTTTTTCTTTAGTAAATATTCTTCATATTGTTGCAAGCTTTGGTTAATTTTCAGAGTTCAGAAAAAGTTAGCTTTGACAATCTTCAACAGTTTTCTCACTGTGTTTATAAAAGAACAGATTTTCAGATGTCCTTACCCTGTCAGTCTAGAATTCCTGTAGCCAGTGAGCTGATTTTTGACAAAGACAATTTGGTGGATAATGGATAGTCTTGTCAGCAAATGGGTTGAACAACTGGATATCCATATGCAATAAATAAGTAAATAAATAAATAGAAAAAGAGCTTTGGGTCATATCTTGCACCATACAAAGCAAGTTACATCAAATAAATACGAGACCTAAATGTAAAACCTAAAGCTATAAAACTTCTAGAAGAAAACCACAGAAAATCTCCATGTCCTTGGATAGGTAAAGATTCCTTAGATACAATGCCCAATACATGATCCTTAAAATAAGGATCATGTTGAATCTTTTTATTTCTGCTTTAATTTGTGTGTTAACCCAAAAGTCATTCAAAAGCATGTTGCTTAATTTCCATGTATTTGTGTGTTTGGGGCATTCTGAAACTGAACCCCTACCTGTCACCATATATAAACATTAACTCATAATGGATTAAGGACTTAAATGTGAAATGTCAAACTATAAGAATCTTAGAAGAAAACATAGGGAACACCCTCTTGGACATCAGAGTAGGCAATTAATTCATGACCAAGTCCTCAAAATCAAACGCAGCAAAAGGAAAAATTGGCAGGTGGGACCTTATCAAGCTAAAAAGTTTTTGCACGGTGAAAGAAGCCATCCAGACAGTAAAGAAAACTCACAGAATGGGAAAAAATATTTGCAAACTATGCATCTGACAAAAGCCTAATATCAAGGATCTATAAGGAACTCAAAGGAATTGACAAGAAAAAAACAAACAGCCCCATTAAAAAGTGGGCAAAGAACATAAACAGATATTTCACAAAGAAAGACATACGAGCAGCCAGCAGACATGAAAAAATGGTCAGCTTCACCAATCATTAGAGAAATGCAAATCAAAACTACAATGAGATACCACCTCACACCGGTCAAGATGGCTATCATTAAAAAGAAAGTAGGTACTGGTGAGGCTGCAAAGAAAGGGAAATGCTTCTACACTCTTGGTGGGAATGTAATCTGGTCCAACATTTGTGGAAAGCAGTGCAGTGTTTTCTCAAAGAAATAAAAATTAAGCTACCCTACAATCCTACAATCCCACTTCTGGGAATACATGCAGAGAAACATAAATCGTTCTATCAAAAAGTTACCTGACATGTATGTTTATTGCAGCACTATTCACAACAGTGAATACATGGAACCAACCCAGATGAAAGCGGACTGCATAAAGAAAACATTGGACATATACATGATGGAACACTATGCTGCTACAAAGAACAAAATCATGTCCTTTGCAGCAATATGAATGCAGCTGAAGACCATCATTCTAAGTGAACTATCACAGAAACAAAAAAAAACTGAATATCGCAGGTCCTCACTCATAAGCAGGCCCTAAACATTGGGCATGGAAGCACAAAGGTATGAACAACTGTCACTGAGCACTGTTAACGGGGGAGGGAGGGAGAGAAGATAAGAAAGACACAACCACCCGCTGGATACCATGTCCACTACCGGGGGAGAGAGAGCTCACTAGATGCCCAAACCTCACCTGCATACAACTTACTTAAGTAACAAATCCTCACATGTACCCCACGACTCTAAATAAATAAATAAAAGAACAAACTGATGAAAATCAAGAGTTTCTGCTCTTCTAAATCACTGTAAAGAGCATAAAAAGAGAAGCCACAGAAAAAAAAATTTGGAAATCATATATCTGATAAAGGACTTGTATCCATAAGATACAAATAACTCTCAATACAAACCCTCAAATAACCCAAATTTAGAATAGGCAAAAAAAAATGTGACCACATATTTTATGAAAGAAGATGTATGGATGGCAATTGAGCACATGAAAAAAATTCAACATCTTTAGTCATTAGAGAAATGCCAATGAAAACCACAGTGAGTTACTGCTACACTCCCAACAGAATTAAAAATACTGCCATACAAGTGTGGTGAGCATGTAGAACTGCTGGGACTTTTACAGGCTGCCAGTAGGAATGGAAAATTGTGCAACTATTCCGGAAAACAGTTTGGCAGTTTTTAAAAAGTTAAATACATACCTGTCATATGTCCAAATCAGTCTACTCCTAGGTGTTTAAATGAAATCACATGTCTACACAAAGATGCATACTTGCATATTCATTGCAGATTTATTTGCAATAGCCAAAAACTGGAAATAACCAAAATATTCATCAACAGGTGACTAGAAAATCACATCTTGGCATATTCATACAATGGAAAATATTATTCAGCGATAAAAAAATGAATTGATAAGTGACAAATGATCTTAAAATAAGTATGCGAAGCAAAAGAACCTAAAAAAAGTAGATACTATATGATTTGATTTATATAAATTTCTAGGAATTAATGTATTCCATTTGTTTAATACAAACTAACCTGTAGTGGCAGATAGGAGATAAGTTACATGGAAGAAAACAAGAACTAAGATGGGAGGAGGGATTACAAAGGGTCCCAAAAGACGTTTTGGGCATGATGTAGATGTTTGTCATCTTGATTGTGATGATGGAGTCATAGGTATATATGTATGTTAAAACTTATATTCTAAGTATATGCACCTCATTGTACATCAATTATTTCCTAATAAAATTATTAAAAATAGTAAGGCCTGGGGCCACAAACCAAATCTGTGTGTGGTTCTAAAGTCTTTTGTGAAGACACCTAAAAGAAGGAATGAACTACCCAGTTGAACTTCCCAGATGAACAAATGGGCTTGGAAGCTTAAGGGCAAGATCTACAGAAGCCTAATCTCAACATAGCATAGAGTGGCAAATATTGAAATAAATTGTGGGTATGAATTTCTGAGCATAAAGTGGGCCATTATTAAATACAGAGAAACTCCGTAGTGTTTTTTTAACACACATTGTGTTGGTAAACGTGCTGCCAGGTTGGACTGAAAGGAACTGAGGTGGCAACCCCTTTGGGTCCCTTCCTGCTCTGGGAGCTTTTCTATCCTCTCAATAAATCCTGCTGTAAAAAAATTTTAAAAATTAAAGAAACTGAGGCTGTTCACATTGCAAAAAGACCTCTGGCAGCTTAAGTTTCTATGGCCAGAAGGCAGCTTGAGAAAACTACTGAGCTACCAACACAGACGATTTCTTCAGAAGTAGACATGGAATGTGACAGAAAGAAAAGCATGAGCAAGGCCAAGAGCCTTGATGGTTTCTTTTGCTTTGCAGAAGCTTTCAGTTTGATGAGGTCCCACTTATCAATCTTATCTCTTACGGCATGGGTTTTTGGGGTGCTGATCAGGAATTAGTTGTCTATTCCAATTTCTGTAAGGGTATCACTTGCATTTTCTAAGGTTCTTAACATTTGAGGTTTTTATGTTTGGGTCTTTGATCCGTTTGGAGTTCTTTTTTGTGTATGATGATAGGTAGGGGACCTATTTCAATGTTCTGCATGTGATCAGTCAGTTTTCCCAGCATCATTTACCGAATAGGTTCTCCTCTCCCCAGTGGTTGTTGTCGGAGGCTTTGTCAAAGACGAGTTGGTTGAGGAATTGAGGCTTTCCTTCTGGAATCTCTGTCCTGTTCCATTGATCTATATGCCTGTTCTTGTACCAATACCAGGCTGTTTTGATTACTGTAGCTTTATAGTAAAGTCTGAAGCCTGAAAGTGTGATATCTCCTGCTTTGTTTCTTTTGCTAAGGATTGTTTTGGCTATTTGTGGTTGTTAATGTTTCCATATGAATTTCTGTAGTCATTTCCAGGTCTGAGAAGGGAGATGTTGGTAATTTAATGGGTATAGTGCTGAATCTATAGATTGCCTTTGTTAGCATGGACACCTTAACAATGTTGATTCTTCTAATTCTAATATTCATGGAATATTTTTCCATTTGTTTGTGTAATCTTTGACTTCTTTGAGCAGTGTTTTATAGTTTTCATTGTAAAGGTCTTTCACTTCTCTGGTTAGGAAGATGCCGAGGTATTTCTTTTCTTTCTTTCTTTTTTTTTTGGTAGCTATTGTGAATGGGATTGTGCTTTTTATTTGGTTCTCTGCCTGTTTGTTCTTGTTGTATAAGAATGCGACTGTCTTTTTCTTGTTTATTTTGTACCCTAAAACTTTGCTGAAGTCCTTTATGAGTGCAAGCAGGTTTTTGACAGATTCTCTTGGGGTTTTGAGGTATAGGATCATATCATCAGCAAAGAGGGATAACTTGACATCTTTTTTGGGATACCCCTGATTTCTTTCTCTTGTCTGATTGCTCTAGCTAAGACTTACACAACAGTGTATAAAACAGGAGGTGTGAGAGTGGGCAGTCTTGTCTTGTTCAACATTGTGAACTTTCTTTAGCAGACAGGATGTAGAAGAAGTGATAATGTGCCTGTTCCAAGTCTAGGTTTCAAGGCTCCTTCTAATTCTTTTGTTCTCTGTCTTGGTTCCCTGCTTACACCACAACAATAAGCCTGAGTTAGCCTGCTAAAGGATAAGAGAGTTTGTGAAAGAGAGCCAACGTGCCAAGCTGATGACAAACAGGCTCCAGAAGCAGAGTCCTCTGGCTGACAGAAAGTTGACATATGAATTAGAGAACCCAATCAAGACCGGAAGAACTGTTCAGACAAGCCCTGCCCAAATGGTCCAACTGCAAACAAGCTAAGTCAATGCCTGTTGTTTAAGCCACTAAATTTGGGAATGTTTGTCACACCGTACTAGATAACAGATACACATGTATCATCTCTTTTAATCCTTACAACAAAAGAGATAGGTGCTGTTATTATTCTTATTTTATAGGCAAGACTGACATTTCGAGCAAGTTTCACAGGTATCTAAGGTCATGCAACGAGCACATGGCTTTTTAGTCATCAGAGCTGTTTGCCTATATTCTGGCTTGTCTTCCAGACACTTGGTGAGATTAAAGTTGAGGAAAATCTTGGGACTTGTTTTGGACAATAAAACTCAAGTGGAAGCAATGTGTGTTACTTCTTGTAGAAAGACTATTGACAAGTGCATGATTTTTACATTTGCTTTCTCTTGCCACAGTACACATTGATGCCCCAGGTGGTGATGCGCCTTCAGTCCAGGTTTCTCAGTGTAATTTAGAGCACAGTGGACATGGATGAAGAGCCAGCCCACGATGAACATGAACATTAAACATGATAGTGAAATAAACCAAGTTTTGCTTTAAGCTATTGAGATTTTGGATTACCACCACAGCATAGCCTAGACTATCCCGACTGACAACAGTGGCTGATCCAGAATAAAACCCCATATCTAACCAATTCCAAAGCCCATGCTCTTATTCAAGAAAGAATGGGTGAATAAATGATTTGTGTCCAAAGGACAAGACCAGCAGTGATAACTGAAATAAAAAACAGAAGGAAAAAAATTAAAGACAACAAATCAATGCAATTGAGACAGCAGAGGTCAGAGAAACAAATTTTCTGTCCAGAATTCAAAGCATCTAGGGAGGTGTGAAGAAATGAGTTTCTTCCTGCCTCAGCCATGGGACTGAAGAAAGAGCTGGCTTCCAAAGAAACCATCAAGAGAGCAGGGAGACAGCCTACAGACTGGGAAAAAGCATTTGCCAACTCCAGGTCTGACAAATGCTTAACATCTTGGATCTACAAGGAACTCAAACGTGCTGAAAAGAAAAAAACAAACAACCCTACAAAATGGGCAAAAGATATGAACAGATACTTCTCAAAGGAAGACATCCAAGCAGCCAACAGACACATGAAAAAATGTTCAACCTCACTAATCATCAGGGAGATGCAAATCAAAACCACACTGAGATACCACCTAACTCCAGTCAGAATGGCAATGCTCAATAACTCAAAAAATAATAGTTGCTGGAGAGGGTGTGGCAAAAAGGGAACACTTCTACACTGTTGGTGGGAGTGCAAACTAGTGTGACCTCTGTGGAAAACAGTATGGCGATTCCTAAAAGCTCTAAATATTGATCTCCCATATGACTCCACAATCCCCCTACTGGGAATATACCCTGAAGAACTCAAATCATTTTATAAAAAAGATACCTGCACACGTATGTTTATCGCAGCATTGTTCACAATAGCAAGAACCTGGAAGCAACCATGCTGTCCATCAAAAGAGGACTGGATTAAAAACATATGGTACATATACATGATGGAATACTATGCAGCCATAAAAAAGAACAAAATCATGAATTTCGCAGCAACCTGGATGGAACTAGAGTCTATAATACTGAGTGATCTCTCACAGAAACAAATATCTGAGTATCACATGTTCTCACTCATATAGTGGACCTTGAACATC